>NC_086318.1:338824655-339084655 GCF_036172605.1 Pelobates fuscus | reverse complement strand
TAGCAGATTCAATAGCAACAATCATGTTGCAGGAGATAGTTAGCAAGCAGGATAAAGTTCAATAATAATGCAATTCCCAGAATATAGAATAAATGTATACTTAGAGTATGATGGGAGTTGTCTTCCACAAGCTGGGTCACTGTAGTAGAGAAGGAGCATAAATCAGTCCGGTTCTTAAGGTTTTGAAAGTGAAGGTTTAACGAAATTCAGTCCAAGATCAAGGAGTGGAGAAGGCAGGGAATCCGTTTGACAGTCCAGGAGTTCGGTACACAGTGTAACAACAAAGAGGAGCTTAGCCGGCACAAGGAACATGGAGGTAACCTAACAAAAAGTACTAAGCAATTTCAAAACTGGTGCAGTTCCTCTATAAGGCATGAGAAAGCCACTTCAGAGAAGAGGGCGGGAACTGTTCCGCCTACTCGGAAGTGTCAGAAACTGAGCCGAAGAGGAATCCCCCCCGGCCCCCATAATGAGCATACACAGGGTGCTATCATTTTGGCTTCGCAGGATAACATTTGTGGAAAGCAGAAAACAATCTATCAGCATGTACATCAGATGAGTATTCCCAAGTATTCTCTTCAGCCCCATAACCCTTCCATCTGATAAGATACTGCAAGGAGCCCCGATGCACTCTTGAGTCAAGAATTCTACGTATTTCATATTCTTCTTCACCCCGCACGATGATAGGATCAGGATTGGTCAGTTGTTCTCTATGGAATGGATCTGGTGGATGAGGTTTCAGTAGCGAAACATGAAAAACAGGATGAAGTTTAACAGAAGGAGGGAGTTTCAATCTCACAGCATTGTCGTTGATAATGGACTCAATTGGGAAGGGACTGAGAAAGAGAGAACTCAGTTTCTTGGAAGGTCAGTTTTTAGTGATATTCTTTGAAGAAAGCCAAACAGAATCACTTGACTTTATAACCAGGAGGTTATCATCAGAAGATTTCTTATGATTAATTAGGGAAGTTTCAACATTCTTCCTTAACCTTGCAAACAATGAAGACATTTCAGAGTTTTGAATGGAAACCGTAGGGTTCGAAGTAGGTCTGGGTTCATCGGGATGGAAGAGGGATGGAATACATAAATTGAAAAGAACTGAGTAATTTTGCTGCTAGAGTGTATAGAATTGTTGTAGGCAAATTCAGCCACAGGTAACCAAGTAACCCAATCATCCTGTAAATATACGGTATTGTTCCAAGAATTGATTAACTCATTCTGTTTGACCATTAGTCTGAGGATGGTATGCAGAAGAGAGTTTATGTTGGATTTGAAGAGAAGAACACATTACCTTCCAGAATCGAGAGGTGAACTGTGTACCTCTGTCAGAGATGATTTCTTCAGGAAATCCATGTAGTTTAATGATATTGTCGATGAATGCTTTAGAAAGTTCGGTCGATCAGGGTAACTTTTTTAATGGAATGAAATGTGTGACATTTTAGTGAATCGGTCTACAACGACAAGATGGTGGTGTGTTTTTGGGTAGAAGGGAGTTCCACCATGAAATCCATAGAGATGGATTGCCAGGGTCTCACAGGAACAGGTAGGTTCCTCAATAAACTGTATGGATGGTGATGTTCGGGTTTGGACCTCTGACATACAGGATAAGATTTAACATATGATTCAATGGTTTTGTCTTGACGAGGCCACCAGTATTGTGTAGTTGATAGTTCGAAGGTCTTCTTAATACCAGGGTGTCCTGCTAGTGGAGAGTCATGGATTATTTTTAGTAGTTTGTTCCTGTTTTTCGGAGGAATATAAATCCTGTTTTTGAAATAAAAGATGCCTTCTTTTTCATACAATTTAGGTGTGGAGGGTAGTTCAAGTTCTTCTACTGTCAGCTTTTTTAATTATTTGATTATGGTGGATACAATTCCAACAAATTTATTGGTAGGAATCATTGACATCGGTTGGTCTCCTGAGGGAGGCATGTGAGGGATCCTAGAAAGAGCGTCGGCTTTCTTGTTTCGAGATCCAGGTCTATAAACTATTTGAACGTTGAAACGATAAAAAAAAGACTCCATCTTAATTGTCTAGATGATAAAGTTTTATTGGTATTGAGGTATTCAAGATTTCTGTGGTCCGTATACACAACTATAGTAGTTTTGTTCCCCTCTAGAAAATGACGCCAATTCTCAAAGGCTGCTTTTACACCTAACAATTCTTTTTCTCCAATGGGGTTATTCTTCTCAGCTGAGGTTAACAATCTTGGAAAAAAAAAAAAGCAACCGGATGGATGGGATCTTGAGGTGTCCTTTGTTGGGAAAGAACTGCTCAGATGGCAGTGTCTGATGCGTCTACTTCTAAGACATAAAGGAGGGACAGATCTGGTAGGTGTAGAATAGGAGCAGTAGTGAATCTCTTTTAAGCCAATTAAGGATGCAGGTTATTTTAGAATCATCCATTCTTATAAGATGAGGAGAAATAACATATCCAAGAAAAGTGAGTTCACCAACTTCGAATAGACCTTTTTCCGGTGTAGCAAAGAGTTTATGAGTTCTCAATCTAGATAAAACCCAGCGTACATGTTTCCTGTGATCCTTAATGTTGTCAGAATATATTAAAATGTCATCTAGGTAGATGATGACACGTGTCTAAGAGGTCTGTGAATATATCCTTGATGAAATGTTGGAAAGTTGCAGGGGCATTACAGAGTCCAAAGGGCATGACAAAATATTCGAAAAGGCCATATCTAGTACGGAAAGCAGTTGTCCATTCATTGTCTTCTTTTATTCTAATTAGGTTGTGAACCCCTCGAAGGTCAAGTTAGCGGTTCTTAATCTTTCGATTAAATCAGGAATTAATGGGAGAGGATAACGTTTTTTAATGGTTATTTTGTTTAATGCTCTGTAGTCAATTATGAGGCACAATACATGCAGTGCTTCAAATTCCTCATTCTCAACTTTTCCTCAGAAGAAAGAGGACTTCTTAGAGTACCTATTTCCATAGGTTCAATTGGATTAAAGGGTTTCTCAGGGACTCTTGTAGCAACAAGTGTTTTTTTCCATAGTGAACTGGTGAGTTCTTTCTCCGCTTTACGTTCTCTGATTCTTCTATCTATACTGATAGAAAGTTGTATCAGGGTATCAAGAGTAGGTGAGAGTTCGGTTCTGGATAGTTCATCCTTTACTGTTCATCATTTTCCAGAAAGGAATGAGCCCAGGACATCGGTTCTCCCCTTAGAAAATAAATTACCGAACAAACTTTAGTTCTGTCTGTGGGGTATGATCTGGGTTTAAGGGCAAACAACAATTTACAGGAATTCCGGAATTTGGAACGATCTCCTTAAATTTTTTCAGGATTGCAGACAGCAGGATCACTTGCAGAATGGTGAATCCCAAGTGCTGGAGAAGCCTGGTTTTGGATGTCTCTGACTTAGAAGAGGATTATTTCGTTGGCAATCTGTAATTCCTGCATACCCTGAGTAAGCATATTGTCAGGGTATTTATATCGGCAGACATTTTGTGCTATGATAGAAATACAAAGTGTATATTCTGAAGTCATTGCTAAACAGACCAGACTCCATTTTGTATCTTCAAGCTAACAAAAGAGACACAGAATTTCTTTCCTTTCTCTAAAACTGACCGCTTAGCCAGAGCTGAATGGAATGTCTTGTATAAACAAACCAAGTGATAACAGACCGTCTAGGTACTAATGGAATATAATAAATTCTAAAAACCCAGACCTGGGTGACAGAGGATTAAATAATTAAATTTTACTTTCGATATTGTACAACGTCCCATTATAGTTTAAGGTGAAACTTAGTTCACAAACTATCAATTTTAGGAATTATAGCAGAATTTGCAGACGCATAGTCCGAAGAAATCCTCTTGATCTGACAGAAAATATAAGTTATAGGCCACATATAGATAACGTAAATGACGTCAAAAATAGCCACCAGGAAAAGTTAACTCTTTCCTGGATAGGTATGTGTAGTGGAACAATACTGCCATCTAGAGTCCAAATACGAGAATGGTTACCTAGAAGGCAACCACACCCCACATTTGTGATTGGCTATCACTTAGAGGAATTTCCCCTTTAAAAAGTTAAGACAAGAGTCAGGAATTCAAAGATTGAAGAGAGAGACATTACAACACTCTCGGGAGATTCAGGGAGATTCAGAGAGATCCAGGCAGAATCGGGCGATCAGAGTAACCAAGAAACTCTTACACTCCATGCAGAGAAAGAGACCCATGACACTTAGCTACCTGAGAACATCTGATGAGAAAATATCTACTTAACTGGTAAATATACAGGCATTTAATTAATTAATTTAAATTAATTTAAATTAATAGCATGATATATGACTGGATAAATCATGATTAGATTTCATATTTAGAAATCTTAATTATTAAAGAATATATATATGGTTATAGCATCCCATCTGCAGCTGGGATTAATATAGCCATTAATGTATTTGTGTGATTAATATCACGTTAGCATATCATGACCATTTATCCAGCTGTATTGATTGGCTCTAAAATAAGATAAAATATCTATTTAGACAAATTAATTAAAATATCAGCTTATAGAACATAGTAGATTTTCTCATTGGATGCAAGGAAATGTTTAAAGATTATGACTGGGTAATGCTATTTATTTAAAATTACATAAAAGTAGACCTTAATTACTTAGGAGGTCTAGCCAGCATTGCAAGGGTTATTTCTAAACTGCCAGCTGAAAGTTTTACTGCAGCTCTAAGGAATGCTCCGTCTCTCCGTAAAACTTTGTTTCCCTCTCTGTGAAGCCTATCATAAATTGTCCTGACAGCTAAGTGCTGTAGAGGCGTTTATATTAACCAGGAAGTAAACTGCCACTTTGTATTGCATACCATTTTTATACTGCATATTAATTATTATTGCCATATTGTATTGCATATTCATGTTATACTCGAATTTCATTGATTATTATCATGCATGTTACTCATCATTATTATTAAATTGTTAAGAAATAAATATCTATTTTTATAACAATTGGTGATTTTAATTACCGGTATATGGTTTTACATTTCACTTATTACGATAACGTTCTTTGGGATCTGAGAATTGAAAATCGTGGGCAATTTCTCATCTGTTTACAATTATTATCCCATAAATATCCCCACAATATCCACTCTGTGATTTAATGAGGACATTTGGGAAGAAACGTCTGCTGGTTCCATAAAGAAGGCTTAGTACTTCTGTTATGCTACACGTTGAATAGATGAGGAACACAACTGCAGATTAGATTATTTCCCTTTATTTAATAGCATAGAAGTAATGGTTGGGAAAAAGTCCCGTAGGTTTGCACCATTACTGTAGCTTTAAGGATTCCTTGACATTGAAAGCAATTAGATGAAAGCAAAAGCCAAAGCAATTGTAGCAGATTCAATATCAACAATGTTGTAGCAGGAGATAGTTAGCAAGCAGGATGAAGTTCAATAATAATGCAATTCCAAGAATATAGAATAAGTGTATACTTAGAGTATGATGGGAGTTGTCTTCCACAAGCTGGGTCACTGTAGTCGAGAAGGAGCATAAACATTCAATTAGTCCGGTTCTTAAGGTTTTGAAAGTGAAGGTTTAACGAAATTCAGTCCAAGATCAAGGAGTGGAGAAGGCAGGGAATCCGTTTGACAGTCCAGGAGTTCGGTACACAGTGTAACAACAAAGAGGAGCTTAGCCGGCACAAGGAACATGGGGGTAACCTAACACAAAGTAGTAAGCAATTTCAAAACTGGTGCAGTTTCTCTAGAAGGCGTGAGAAAGTCGAAGAGGAATTGACAGGTAAGTCCTGACATCCCACAAGCAGCCTTCCTTACACACTACACTACTTTAGAAGTTGTGGATGATGCTGGGAAAGCACTGATCACAGTGTGCACCGCTGCCTCCACTTGAAAAGAAAAATAAGGGGCACTCAACTGAGTCTATGCCCCAGGTGAAAAAACGTGTCTAGCTTCGCCACTGGGGACTACCATTACAGGTTGATTACACAAGGTTAAGCAGACAGGTGCCTACATAGATAAGGGGCAAAGGAAAATTCCATTTGAGGAGTTTGGCACCCCACCATCTTAAAACTTGGGAGTCTAGTGTCATAATTTACATATATTTGCAAACGATTATATACACTCCTAGAAGCAAAGTTATTTGAAAGACATATTCTGCTATATAAATCCTTTGCAAGTCACCCAGCCATCCACAAAAACTATCATTTTGAAAATGAAAAAGTTTTACTGAAATGTAAAATCTGAAATAAACTGTTGCTGCCATTAAAACAATGGGCACAATGTTAATAGTTGGAGTAGTAAGACGTGTAAGTAATTTTTGTAGTTTAAACATTGATTACTAAAATAAATAAATAAAAAAACATTTCAGAGGTCTGAAATCCTGGTATATCTAGTCACATCAACTGTAAAAGAAGGACTGGTGAAAACAATGAAATATACCTAGGTACAACTGCTTTGCGTAGGCACATGATCTCACATCACAAACGCCTATGGGATCAACACATGAGTACAAGCAGCACGCCTACTCTAAGCCGCCATCCTCCTCCTGGTCCAGCATCTTCAGCCACGTCAACCACTGCTGTCCTTCTTGCCCCCTCTCAACCATCCACCACTCCGTCTCCCGCCTTGAGCAGTTCCCGCTCATCTGCCCACAGTCATGTGTTTCTGTCAAGGACATGTTTGAGCGTAAGAAGCCAATGTCACCAAGTCACCCCCTTGCCCAGCGTCTGACAGCTGGCTTGTCCGAACTATTAGCCCGCCAGCTTTTACCATACAATCTGGTTGAGTCTGAGGCATTCAAAAAATTTGTAGCTATTGGGACACCGCAGTGGAAGGTACCCGGCCGGAATTTCTTTTCACAAAAGGCAATCCCCAACTTGTACTCGATTGTGCAAAAGGAAGTCATGGCATGTCTGGCACACAGTGTTGGGGCAAGGGTCCATCTGACCACTGATACCTGGTCTGCAAAGCATGGTCAGGGCAGGTATATCACCTACACTGCGCATTGGGTAAACCTGCTGACGGCTGACAAGCAAGGAATGCGTGGCATTGCAGAGTTGGTGACACCGCCACGAATTGCAGGCAGTCCTGCTGCCACCTCCTCTACTCCTCCTACTCCATCCTCTTCCATAACCTCCTTGGCTGAGTCCTCTTGTGCCGCTGCTTCTTGCTCCACATCAACGGCACCCCCCCAGCTCCCCAGGTACTATTCCACATCCCGGATACGGCAGTGTCACGCCGTCTTGGGTTTGACTTGCTTGAAAGCAGAGAGTCACACCGGACAAGCACTCCTGTCCGCCCTGAACGCACAGGTGGAAAAGTGGCTGACTCCGCAGCAACTGGATATCGGCAAAGTGGTGTGTGACAACGGAAAAAATTTGATAGCGGCATTGAAGTTGGGCAAGTTGACACATGTGCCGTGCATGGCACATGTGTGTAATCTGATCGTACAACGCTTTGTGCATAAGTACACAGGCTTACAGGACGTCCTGAAGCAGGCCAGGAAGGTGTGTGGCCATTTCAGGCGTTCCTACATGGCCATGGCTCACTTTGCCGATATCCAGCGGCGAAACAACATGCCAGTGAGGCGCTTGATTTGCGACAGCCCTACACGTTGGAATTCAACACTCCTAATGTTCGACCGCCTGCTCCAACAAGAAAAAGCTGTTAATGATAATGAATATTTGTATGACCGGGGTGCTAGGACAGCCTCTGGGGAGCTGGGAATTTTTTTGCCACGTTACTGGACGCTCATGCGCAATGCCTGTAGGCTCATGCGTCCTTTTGAGGAGGTGACAAACCTAGTCAGTCGCAGTTGTGTGTGTGCATGTGTATGGCTGTCTGCCTGTGTGTGTGTGTGTGTGTGACAGGGTGAAGATTTCTTGCACATGGGTGTGACAGGGTGAAGATTTCTTGCACAGGGCGCCCAAAGGCCTAAGGCTGGCCATGCGCATGGGTCAGTGGCTCTGCACCAGACTTCCCTCCAATTGATCAAAGTTAAAGGATTTCAAGTGGACTGATTACAATTACAGGGCCTCTAAAGAGTCCTGTATTGTTATTTGTCGTCACTACCTTCCCGCGTCGGGAGTGGGTCATTTTCGCCCCTGCTGCCTTCCTTGCATGTGGTAGCTGTTTGTCAGGGATTTGTCAATCCATATCTGCCAAGTGACCCTATGTAGGGGTAACAGTCCCTATTATGCTCTGTGTCAGTGTGTATCATGGTCTATGTGGACAGGGAACAGTCTCTATTCTGCTCTGTGTCAGTGTGTATCATGGTCTCTGTGGACAGGGAACAGTCTCTATTCTGCTCTGTGTCAGTGTGTATCAGGGGTTTTGAGGACAGGTGTCAATCCATATCTGCCAAGTGACCCTATGTAGGGGGAACAGTCCCTATTCTGCTCTGTGTCAGTGTGTATCATGGTCTCTGTGGACGGTGAACAGTCTCTATTCTGCTCTGTGTCAGTGTGTATCATGGTCTCTGTGGACAGGGAACAGTCTCTATTCTGCTCTGTGTCAGTGTGTATCAGGGGTTTTGAGGATAGGTGTCAATCCATATCTGCCAAGTGACCCTATGTAGGGGGAACAGTCTCTATTCTGCTCTGTGTCAGTGTGTATCAGGGATCATTAGGATAGGTGTCAATCCATATCTGCCAAGTGACCCTATGTAGGGGGAACAGTCCCTATTCTGCTCTGTGTCAGTGTGTATCAGGGGTTTTGAGGACAGGTGTCAATCCATATCTGCCAAGTGACCCTATGTAGGGGGAACAGTCCCTATTCTGCTCTGTGTCAGTGTGTATCAGGGCTGGGCTTTGAGGACAGGTGTCAATGTTAGGTGATTTCTGCCCTTTATGGATTAAAAGCAGACTCTGCATCAACTGTGCAATTTTCCATGGGAGTTTTGCCATGGATCCCCCTCTGGCATGCCACAGTCCAGGTGTTAGTCCCCTTGAAACAACTTTTCCATCACTATTGTGGCCAGAAAGAGTCCCTGTTGTTTTTAAAATTCGCCTGCCCATTGAAGTCAATGGCGGTTCGCGCGGTTCGCCGGTTCGCGAACATTTGCGGAAGTTCGCGTTCGCCGTTCGCGAACCGAAAATTTCGGGTTCGCGACAACACTATTGCCCACTGGCAGTGATTGCTAGGCAGTCGCCACATCTGAGCCTAGATTTTAACATCCGGGTTTTGATTTAAACCATCTAACTGTAATCTGAATAATATTCAATAATTCAATATGGATTGTAGCCAAGTATACCAATACCCTCAAAATGGGGCATAACCCCTAAATAACAAAAAAAAAAAGAATTAACAATGAGGTGTGTGGAAAATGAGTTTACGGTTAAAGATATCAACCTCAGAAAGACTACTAGTACCTAATTAGTTGCTAAATATACCCCAAGAGTAAATAAAACTTAACTTTTATTGGTATAGATAAAAACTAAGTAAATATATATATATACTTTTTTTTTAGCCTAATAATAATGAAGCTCGTTCTGAGCAGTGTTCATTTTGGCAGCAAATTTTAATTTAGTTTTAGTCATAGTCTTTTGACTAAAAGGCCATTTTTGTTTAAGATGTATTTTAGCCATCTGAACTGTTTTAGTTTTAATCTAGTTTTAGTCTATTAAATCTGCAATAATTTTTTGTTGACTAAATCTCCAGTAGATTGTAGAAGACACAAATAAAATGAAATGGGTTTAGTTAAAGCCTCTGTCTTTTTTGCCCCTTCCCCAGCCCCTCTGTGTCTCTTTGTGTCCTCCCAGCCCCTCTAGGTGGCTCTCTCTCTCAAGCCATGGTCTGTCTCTTTTGCCTCTTTCACACACATTGTGCAGTGTACATTTCAATTAAGTTTTAGTCATAGTCTTTTGACTAAAAAGTAATTTTAGTTTTAGACATATTTTAGTCATCTGAATTGTTTTCGTTTTAGTCGACTAAATCTCAAAAATGTTAGTCGACGAAAAATTTACTAACATTTTTAGTCTACAAAATTACACTGGTTCTGAGCCTGGTTTGCAAAATCCAGACCTTGTTAAAAACCATGAACAATGTCCAGATATTGCATCCTAAATGGCCGAATACAGCAGTTAGTTGTGCCCCATTCGGTAAGGTAATTGGACTTTAGTGAAAAGCCCCGTGAATTGCAAAATTTAGACTAGAATAGCAGTGAATATAGCGAAGTCAGAACTGTTTCACGTCCACTATTTTTGCTTTTTGTAAATCAGTTTTCAGTTCACTATAGTTTAGTGAATAAACAACATTGTGTTCTAAGGAAATACAATACCATCTCGTGAATCTGGAAATGTTTGTTAATCACTGGATTTTTGTTCACCACTATGTTTCCTGTATACATATGTATCTGTGTTTGTGTAGTATTTAAAAAAAAAATCTGAATTTCAAGTTCTCTCAATGAGTATCGATCTCTTATTAATGTGATTCAAAAGATTTATTTTTAAACTCTTTAATAAAACATTTAATTTCCCTTCTACTAATCCTTCAAATTGAATGTCTTCACTTTCAAGATGACATTGCATTAATCAATATTTATTGATCTTATCTAAAGTAGGCCTATGTATATTCAGTCCCATAAATCTTTATTTTTCTGTCTGTTTTGTTGTAAAATGTATTTGCAATTTAATCATTTGATGAACCAACAGTAATAATCTTTGCTACTTTCAGCAAAATCACCTACCGTGTTTAAAGACGAACTAACACATTTTTTTTTTCTCACTCCCATTATAAATAAAAAGAACAGTATAGTTTTAGGAATACGTTATTGCTAACGCAATAGTGTACCTCTGCCCCCACATTCACTTGAACAAGTACTTCTCTTTTTATTTAATTTTCAAATATGGATTGACAGATCCTTCACACTCTTTGAGTGCACTACAACATTTTTGTTTTGTGTATATTAAGATATAACTAAAAAATTAATTCAGAATAAGTTTATAAAACAAAACAAAAATAAACACACACACACACAAGAAGCTGTTCTTTATTTATAAAGAAAAGGCATCAGAAATTATAGCGTCAATTACTGGATGATAAGATTCATAAGTGTAAAATCCATAAGTATTAATCCCTATTCATCTTGCCCACTGCAGCTGTGCCCTTAGGTGAAATCTCAGCATAATGCTCTCCATCTATGCCAAGAGCCAAGATAGACATTGTTCCAGAATGCCATCCTCAACCTCATTCAGGTTGAGGATAACACCACGGTACAATGTGTTTTGTTTTATCTTACTAAGCCCAAGGTATGTGACATCAAGTGCTTGCCATTTTCAGTCTTCATCTTTGAACTAAGTGTGCAAGGCACCCTTCACGGGTAAGGTAAGCCACTAAGGACAACCAAGTCTAGTGTTCAGGAACACAGCTCATTGATGGCCTAAGGCTCCATTGCTAGACTGGGAGTGAAAATAGTGTTTGAATGGTCTCCAATAGTGATGTCGCGAACACAAAATTTTCGTTTCACGAACGGCGGACGCGAACTTCCGCAAACGTTCGCAAACCGGTGAACCGGGCGAACCGCCATTGACTTCAATGGGCAGGCGAATTTTAAAACCCACAGGGACTCTTTCTGGCCACAATTGTGATGGAAAAGTTGTTTCAAGGGGACTAACACCTGGACTGTGGCATGCCGGAGGGGGATCCATGGCAAAACTCCCATGGAAAATTACACATTTGATGCAGAGTCTGGTTTTAATCCATAAAGGGCAGAAATCACCTAACATTCCTAAATCACAATGGATATGGATTGACACCTGACATATGACATATTGACACCTAGACATTTGGATTGACACCTGTCCTCAGAGCCCCTGATACACACTGACACAGAGCAGAATAGGGACTGTTCCCCCTACATAGGGTCACTTGGCAGATATGGATTGACACCTATCCTAAAGATCCCTGATACACACTAACACAGAGCAGAATAGGGACTGTTCCCCCTACATAGGGTCACTTGGCAGATATGGATTGACACCTGTCCTCAGAGACCATGATACACACTGACACAGAGCAGAATAGAGACTGTCCCCCCTACATAGGGTCACTTGGCAGATATGGATTGACACCTGTCCTCAGAGACCATGATACACACTGACACAGAGCAGAATAGGGACTGTTCCCCCTACATAGGATCACTTGGCAGATATGGATTGACACCTGTCCTAATGATCCCTGATACACACTGACACAGAGCAGAATAGGGACTGTTCCCCCTACATAGGGTCACTTGGCAGATATGGATTGACACCTGTCCTCAGGGACCCTGATACACACTGACACACAGCAGAATAGGGACAGTTCCCCCTACATAGGGTCACTTGGCAGATATGGATTGACACCTGTCCTCAGAGCCCCTGATACACACTGACACAGAGCAGAATAGCGAATATTCACTAAATGCCAAACATTGTTATACAGGGGAATATTCAGTAAATAAGGATAAGGGGTGGGGGCTACTGTCCTCCCCCCCGGCCCCCACCCCTGTGCGGTGGTTGGGGGCCATAAATCACAATGGGGAGACCTACTGTCCTCCCGCCCGCCCCCACCCATGAGCGGTGGGTGGGGGCCATAAAAATAATGAGGGGGGGGACCTACTGTATGATGTATCGATCAGGTAGTGTAAGGGTTACGCCCGCTTCACAGTGACAGACCAAACTCCCCATTTAACGCACCGCAAACAACAGCAAACAGTCCATTTGCACAACCGCAAACTCCCCATTTGCACAAGGTTGGATACCAAGCTAACCATGTCCGTTCCTTGTCCTCACTGATGTCATTGAAGGTCTCTTCCTCCACCCAGTCACGTACAACACCAAGGGTCCCCGAAAGTATGCTAATAAACTGAAAAAAGAAAAAATCTCCCAAGAAGGAGATCTAAAACAGGCATAGGAAAAGGTTAGACAACTATAATAAAGTGATACCTACAAATCCTAGTGAGCATAGGTGTATAATAGAGGGAGAAAGGGAAAGCAGAGTAATGCTTCCTAATACTTTTAAGTTAGTACCCTTTGTTAAAGTAAATTCAGTAATGGACAAAAGTCTTTATTGTATCATTTATAAATAACAAAGGGATACTATACTCATTCCCCTATAGTGGCTAATTGTGTAATAATGGTAATACTATTAACTATTATATAATATTGCCAGGGGCAAGTAAATTCCCTCTAAATAGATGGGTATAGGCAGAGAGTATGGAGACCGGAGTGATAAAGTGTCAATAAGGTGATATAAAGTTAAATGTATCACAGACACACAGCCACCCTTTCTCTTAGCTAGTTTCCAGAAATGCTGGATATGTAGAAGGGCTATAAAGACTCAGAGAGGTCTAAGAAGAATCCTCTAAACTAGCCCTAATCTCCTTAAACACCTTCAAGGGTGTTCTAAGCTAAAGCTCAATCTAAACGTTTAGATGACTGCCTGATTTCCCATCACAGATGCTGGCTAGGAATAACACTGTGCAAGACAAAGAGTGGGTCTAAGTGCCCATAGTGCAGTAAAGTGTCCCTAGTGAAGTGAAAAAGAGAATAACGAGCTGGCGCCCAAGAGAATAACGAGCTGGCTCCCTATCAGGGGACGTGTATATGGCATCGATTTTAGGAAGCGGGAGATGTAAAAAGATGCTTGGTCGGTCCTCCTACTTCAAATTTGGGGCACTGCGCGTGCACTCTAATGTGCCACCAGATAGGAATAGTACTACTTAACACACCACTCCTATCAGTTTAATCCCTGTTATGTGCCTTTTTTTTGGTTTGGTTTTTGAAGCCACAGTGCAGCACCAGAGGTCCGAAAAATTAGGCATGTACACATGCCTGAAAAATTAGGTATTGTTGCAGCCGCTGCTGTAGCAGCGGCCAGAAAAATTGATGTTTGTTTCCCAGGCAGAAAGTGCCCTAAAACATTGCGGCTTAAACCCTAGTTGGTGGCGGATAAGTCACGCAAGTCAAACGTCATTCAGAGCTAAAATACAGCAGCGTGTGGACCATTTTTAGACGAAGGCAGCTCATCTCATCAGGCCTTTTTTAGTCGAATGTATCGCCCACTGTCAGTCCCTTCGGGATCCATCCCTCATTCATCTTAATAAAGGTGAGGTAATCTAGACTTTTTTGACCTAGGCGACTTCTCTTCTCAGTGACAATACCACCTGCTGCACTGAAGGTCCTTTCTGACAGGACACTTGAAGCGGGGCAGGCCAGAAGTTCTATCGCAAATTGGGATACGTCAGGCCACAGGTCAAGCCTGCACACGCAGTAGTCAAGGGGTTCATCGCTCCTCAGAGTTTCGATATCTGCAGTTAAGGCGAGGTAGTCTGCTACCTGTCGGTCGAGTCGTTCTCTGAGGGTGGATCCCAAAGGGCTGTGGCGATGCGTAGGACTTAAAAAGCTCTGCATGTCTTCCATCAACAACACATCTGTAAAGCGTCCTGTCCTTGCCGGCGTGGTCGTGGGAGGAGGAGGATGACTTTCACCTCTTCCCCTGTTAGATTCCCGTTGTGCTGTGACATAACCCTTATACGCTGTGTAAAGCATACTTTTTAATTTATTTTGCAAATACTGCATCCTTTCCGACTTGTTGTAATTTGTTAACATTTCCGCCACTTTCTGCTTATACCAGGGGTCTGGTAGCGTGGACACCCAGTACAGGTCGTTCTCCTTCACCCTTTTTATACAATGGTGCCTTCACAGGCACGACAGCATGAAAGACCCCATTTGCACAAGGTTGGATGCCGAGCTACTCATGTCCCGTTCCTCGTCCTCAGTGATATCACTGAAGGTATGTTCTTCCCCCCAGCCACGTACAACACCACGGGTAACAGATGGGTGAGAACGAGCACCCTGGGATGCCTGTTGTGGTTGGTCTTCCTTCTCCTCCTTAAAGCCACATTCCTCCTCTGACTCCTCTTCCTCACAATCCTCTTCCAACGTTGCCGCAGGTCCAGCAAGCAATGCTGATAAGGCTGGTGGTGATGGTGACCAAAACTCTTCCTCTTCCTCTTCACGCTCATCTACGGCCTGATACAGCACTCTTCGCAGGGCATGCTCCAGGAAGAAAACAAATGGTATGATGTCGCTGATGGTGCCTTCGGTGCGACTGACTAGGTTTGTCACCTCCTCAAAAGGACGCATGAGCCTACAGGCATTGCGCATGAACGTCCAGTAACGTGGCAAACAAATTCCCAGCTCCCCAGAGGCTATCCTAGCACCCCGGTCATACAAATAGTCATTAACAGCTTTTTCTTGTTGGAGCAGGCGGTCGAACATTAGGAGTTTTGAATTCCAACGTGTCGGGCTGTCGCAAATCAAGTGCCTCACTGGCATGTTTTTCGCCGCTGGATATCTGCAAAGTGCGCCATGGCCGTGAAAGAACGCCTGAAATGGCCACACACCTTCCTGGCCTGCTTCAGGACGTCCTGTAAGCCTGTGTACTTATGCACAAAGCGTTGTACGATCAGATTAGACACATGTGCCATGCACGGCACATGTGTCAACTTGCCCAACTTCAATGCCGCCAACAAATTTGTTCCGTTGTCACAAACCACTTTGCCGATATCCAGTTGCTGCAGAGTCAGACACTTTTCCACCTGTGCATTCAGGGCGGACAGGAGTGCTTGTGCGGTGTGACTCTCTGCTTTCAAGCAAGTCAAACCCAAGACAGCGTGACACTGCCGTATCTGGGATGTGGAATATTACCTGGGGAGCTGGGGGGGTGCCGTTGATGTGGAGCAAGACGCAGCAGCAGAAGAGGACTCAGCCGAGGAGGTTATGGAAGAGGATTGAGTAGAAGGAGTAGAGGAGGTGGCAGCAGGCCTGCCTGCAAGTCGTAGCGGTGTCACCAACTCCTCTGCAGAGCCACACATTCCATGCTTGGCAGCCGTCAGCAGGTTTACCCAATGCGCAGTGTAGGTGATATACCTGCCCTGACCATGCTTTGCAGACCAGGTATCAGTGGTCAGATGGACCCTTGCCCCAACACTGTGTGCCAGACATGCCATTACTTCCTTTTGCACAATCGAGTACAGGTTGGGGATTGCCTTTTGTGCAAAGAAATTTCGTCCGAGTACCTTCCACTGCGGTATCCCAATAGCCACAAATTTTTTGAACGCCTCAGACTCCACCAGCTTGTATGGTAAAAGCTGGCGGGCTAATAGTTCAGACAAGCCAGCTGTCAGACGCTGGGCAAGGGGGTGACTTTCTGACATTGGCTTCTTACGCTCAAACATGTCCTTGACAGACACCTGACTGTTGGCAGATGAGCGGGAACTGCTCAAGGCGAGAGACGGAGTGGCGGATGGTTGAGAGGGGGCAAGGAGGACAGCAGTGGTTAACGTGGCTGAAGATGCTGGCTTTGAGTTTGTGTGCTGCTTGTACTCATGTGTTGATCCCATAGGCGTTTGTGATGTGCGATCATGTGCCTACGCAAAGCAGTTGTACCTAGGTGGGTGTTGGACATCCCACGACTCTTTCTTTTGGCACAGGTTGCAAATGGCATCGCTATTGTCAGAGGCAGACACACAAAAAAAATGCCACACTGCTGAGCTCTGCAATGACGGCATTCTGTTTGTGGACACAGCATGTGTTGATTGGCGTGCTGTCGGGCTGACCCCGGGTGCCGATGCATGCTGTCTGACTGTGCCACTAGCTCCTTGCGATGACCTCCCCCTGCTTCCAACTCGTCTCCTCCTCCTCTCTGTCTCCCCATCTGAACTTTCGCCCTGTTCTTCTTCTTGCCGAGCGGGCACCCACGTGACATCCATGGACGCATCGTCATCATCAACCGCTTCACTTGTATCTGACAACTCAGCAAAGGAAGCAGCAGCGGGTACCACATCATCATCATCACACCGTACGTCCATGTGTGTAATGCTGCCTGCCTGAGACATATCCCTGTTATCTACATCCTCTGGCAATAATGGTTGCGCATCACTCATTTCTTTAAACGGATGTGTAAATAACTCCTCTGACATACCAAGTGAAGCGGCTGTGGTGCTAGTGTTGGTGGTGGCGGCAGGCGGGTGAGTGGTATCTTGAGAGGTGCCCGAAGCTAAGCTGGAGGAGGATGGTGCGTCAAGGTTCCGAGCGGAAGCTGTAGAAGATTGGGTGTCCTGTGTTAGCCAGTCAACTATGTCCTCAGAACTTTTCAAGTTCAGGGTACGTGGCCTCTGAAAACTAGGCATTATTCTAGGGCAAAAGGGAATCACAGCACCACAACCACAATGGCCCCTGCGGGGTGGCCTGCCTCTGCCTGTCATTTTTTTTTTGGATTAGTGGTACTATGCTTGCAAGCTACTGTGAGACCAGATATGAGTGGCAATGTGCACTGGCAGAGGTTGGCAGAGTACACGCTGTAGGCTTGACACCCGCTTGAAGACAACTAACTGCTATTCAATCTATAACAGTGGAAAGGTTTTTTTTGGTTTTAAATGCACGCTATAGTGACACCAGATATGAGTGGCAATGTGCACTTGCAGAGGTTGGCAGAGTACACGCTGAATGCCTGACACCCGCTTGAGGGACACTGACTGCTATTAGCTTACAGTGAAAAACTTTTTTCTTTTTAAAGGCACGCTATTGTGACACCAGATATGAGTGGCAAAGTACACTGGCAGAGGTTGGCAGAGTACACGCTGAAGGCCTGACACCCAGACGCTTGCAGACAACTAACTGCTATTAGCTTACAGTGAAAAACTTTTTTTTCTTTTTAAAGGCACGCTATAGTGACACCAGATATAAGTGGCGAAGTACACTGGCAGAGGTTGGCAGAGTACACGCTGAAGGCCTGACACCCAGACGCTTGCAGACAACTAACTGCTATTCAATCTATTACAGTGAAAAAAATGATTTTTTTTTAAATGTAAGCTTAAGCTATTGTGACACCAGATATGAGTGGTGGCACTGGGCACAGTATCCACGGTGAGCCTGACACAGAAGCTGGCAGGCAGGCAACTACAATTACATTACACAGGAAAAAAAAAGCAGACTGATGTTCTAGCCCTAAAAAGGGCTTTTTGGGGTGCTGTCCTTACAGCAGAGATCAGATGAGTCCTTCAGGACTGTAGTGGACACTGAATACCCTAGCCTAGCTATCAATTTCCCTATCATATGAGCAGCAGCTACACTTTCCCTCCTCTATCTTAGAATGCAGCTTCAGAATGAATCTAAAATGGATGCTGTACAGGAGGTGGGAGGGTCTGGAAGGGAGGGTCTGCTGCTAATTTGCTGGAATGTGTCTGCTGACCGTGTGGCACAGGGTCAAAGTTTACTCAATGATGACGAATAGGGGGCGGATCGAACCGCGCATGTGTTCGCCCGCCGCAGCGAACGCGAACACGCTATGTTCGCCACGAACTATTCGCCAGCTAACAGTTCGGTACATCACTACTTGAAAGTAGTTCAGGTGTGTTTGTGACTAAGGGGGGTCCTACAAATAACTGGACATACCCCATTTGCAATATCTTGGGTTATCTACTTTTGAAAATGGTATGCAATCATGGGGGTAATTCTCATACTCTAACTTCCTCTAACACTCTCAAAGGCAACATTACCAAACTGGCAAATTTCAATGTGAAAAAAAATGAAACGCAAGCCTTATATATGACTCTCTAACTTTCCAAAACACCATAAAACCTGTACATAAAGGGTACTGTTATACTTAGGAGACTTCACTTAACACAAACATTAGTGTTTTAAAAAAGTAAAGCGTATTAGAACAATAATATCGTCAGTAAAAGTGCTGCTTGTGTGTGAAAAATGCAAACGGCACCTTTACTGAAAATATAATTGTTGTAATACAATTTACCATTTTGAAACACTAATATTTGTGTTCAGCGAAGTCCCCCAAGTAAACCTGTATGCCTCATGTATAGGTTTTATGCAAATTAAATTCTCTGCACTTTCTGCCTAGGTTGTCAGGCACGTCAATCAAATTTTAATTCATAAAATAACATAATTATGTTAAAAGATTACTTAAATATACATAGAATTTTTATATACATATATATATATATATATATATATATATTTAAATTCTACGTCTATACTTATGTAATTATATATATTTATACTGTATACAGGGAGTGCAGAATTATTAGGCAAGTTGTATTTTTGAGGATTAATTTTATTATTGAACAACAACCATGTTCTCAATGAACCCAAAAAAACTCATTAATATCAAAGCTGAATATTTTTGGAAGTAGTTTTTAGTTTGTTTTTAGTTTTAGCTATTTTAGGGGGATATCTGTGTGTGCAGGTGACTATTACTGTGCATAATTATTAGGCAACTTAACCCCTTAAATCCGGAGGACGTACTATTACGCCCTGCAGGAACCGGCTCTAAACGCCGGCGGGCGTAATAGTACGTCCTCGCCATAATGGCCGCCCACGTGGCCGGCGCTAATCGCCCGCTGCAGATCGTGGTCGGGGGGGATGCCTGCCCCCCCAGGCAACCCCCCCTGTGGCCGGTGACCGCGATCTGCAGTCTCTGATCGCAGTGACAGGCTTTCACTGCGACCAGTATTCAGCATGTGTCAGCCGATTTCAAATCGGCTGACACATGCGGCCGGCGGCTTTCCCCTTCTGCAGATCGCGGTCGGGGGACTTACCTGGCCCCCCAGGCAGTCCCCCTGGGGTCAGTGACCGCGATCTGCTAAGTCTGAGATCGCAGTGACAGGCTGTCACTGCGATCTCAGAGCTCTCTGATCGCAGTGACAGGCTGTCACTGCGATCTCAGAGCGCTCTGATCGCAGTGACAGCCTGTCACTGCGATCAGTGTTACATGTGTCAGCCTATTGGCTGACACATGTAACTGGCACAGTGATCCCCCTGCAGATTGGAAGGGGGGAGTGCTTGTACCACCCAGGCACTCCCCCCTGTGGTCAATTACCCAATCTGCAGGAGGTGATCACAGTGACAGGCAGTCACTGTGATCACTGATCCTGTGTGTCAGCCAGTGATGTGAAATCACTGGCTGACACTGTCTCTGCCCCCTGTCCTGTAATAAAAATAAAATATTAGTTAAAAAAAGAAATAAAAAAAATGACAGTTACAAATAAAATATACTTAGATCATATATATTATATATATATGATCTAAGTATATATATATATATATACACACATACACACACATTTACACATACACGACGTGTATTTAAATATTAATATATATATATATATATATATATATATTAATATCAAATTACACGTAGACTGATACTGATTAAATATATATATATAATTATTGTTATATATATATTTATAAATAATATAAAAAAAAAAAATGTAAATACGTAAAAAAATAAAATAAAATAAATAATTAAAAATAAAATATTAAAAAATATATAGATGTGTTTTATTTCGTTCTAACTGTATTGTGATATTAATATATATATATTTATATCAAAATACACGTAGAACGAAATAATATATATATCTATATACATAAATATATACGTATATATCACTATATATATACCTATATATAAATAAAAATATTAAAAAAAATATATATATATATATACGTATATATACACATATGTATATATATACATATATTAATTCTACACATATATTTATGTAATAATTTTACATAATTAGGTATCCTAATTAATTACAATTAGCGGGACCTGCCTGACCACCCATGCCGAAAGTATAGGGAATTTAATTTGCTAGCACTATATTTAACCCTATAACTTTCCAAGACACCATAAAACCTGTACATGGGGGGTACTGTTTTACTCGGGAGACTTCGCTGAACACAAATATTAGTGTTTCAAAACAGTAAAATGTATTACAACCATGATATCGCCAGTAAAAGTGACGTTTTTTGCATTTTTCACGCACAAACAGCACTTACAGGGACGATATTATTGCTGCAATACTTTTTACTGTTTTGAAACACAAATATTTGTGTTCAGCGAAGTCTCCTGAGTACAACAGTACCCCTCATGTACAGGTTTTATGGTGTTTTCAAAAATGACAGCGTCAAATATAATGCTTGTGTTTAATTTTTTTCACATTAAAATTCGCCAGATTGCTTACGTTGCCTTTATGACCCTATGGTAGCCCAAGAATGAAAATTACCCCTATGATGGCATACCATTTGCAATAGTAGACAACCAAAGGTATTGCAAATGGGGTATGTCCAGTCTTTTTTAGTAGCCACTTAGTCACAAACACTGGCCAAAATTGGCGTTTTTTGCATTTTTCACACACAAACAAATACGAACGCTAACTTTGGCCAGTGTTTGTGACGAAATGGCTACTAAAAAAGACTGGACATCGCTTATTTGCAATACCTTGGGTCGTCTACTATTGCAAATGGTATGCCATTATGGGTGTAAATTTATTTCCTGGGCTACTATACAGTCTCAAAGGCAACGTAACCAATCTGGCGAATTTCAATTTCAAATGTAACACGCTATATTTGACCCTGTAACTTCCCAAAACACCATAAAACCTGTACATAGGGGGTACTGTTTTACACGTGAGACTTTGCTGAATACAAATATGTGTATTTTATTGCAGTAAAAGCAAACAGTATTATGACATTAACAGTTAAAATGTCATGTAGAACGAAAAAAATCAAAAAAAATCTTATTTTCTCCCATTTTTTTCATATTAAATTATGTTTCATAGCTAAATATTTGATATTAAATGAAAGCCCTGTTTCCCCTGAATAAAATGATATATAATAAGGGGGGGTGCATTTAATATGAAAGAGGTGAATTACGGTTGGACAGACATATAGCGCAAATGCCAGGTTTTGTTTACGTTTTGTTTCGTTCACAACTTGTACATTTGGCTGCGGTGTTAAGGGGTTAACAAAAAACAAATATATACCCATTTCAATTATTTATTTTTACCAGTGAAACCAATATAACATCTCAACATTCACAAATATACATTTCTGACATTCAAAAACAAAACAAAAACAAATCAGTGACCAATATAGCCACCTTTCTTTGCAAGGACACTCAAAAGCCTGCCATCCATGGATTCTGTCAGTGTTTTGATCAGTTCACCATCAACATTGCGTGCAGAAGCAACCACAGCCTCCCAGACACTGTTCAGAGAGGTGTACCGTTTTCCCTCCTTGTAAATCTCACATTTGATTATGGACCACAGGTTCTCAATGGGGTTCAGATCAGGTGAACAAGGAGGCCATGTCATTAGATTTTCTTCTTTTATACCCTTTCTTGCCAGCCACGCTGTGGAGTACTTGGACGCGTGTGATGGAGCATTGTCCTGCATGAAAATCATGTTTTTCTTGAAGGATGCAGACTTCTTCCTGTACCACTGCTTGAAGAAGGTGTCTTCCAGAAACTGGCAGTAGGACTGGGAGTTGAGCTTGACTCCATCCTCAACCCGAAAAGGCCCCACAAGCTCATCTTTGATGATACCAGCCCAAACCAGTACTCCACCTCCACCTTGCTGGCGTCTGAGTCGGACTGGAGCTCTCTGCCCTTTACCAATCCAGCCACGGGCCCATCCATCTGGCCCATCAAGACTCACTCTCATTTCATCAGTCCATAAAACCTTAGAAAAATCAGCCTTGAGATATTTCTTGGCCCAGTCTTGACGTTTCAGCTTGTGTGTCTTGTTCAGTGGTGGTCGTCTTTCAGCCTTTCTTACCTTGGCCATGTCTCTGAGTATTGCACACCTTGTGCTTTTGGGCACTCCAGCTCTGAAATATGGCCAAACTGGTGGCAAGTGGCATCTTGGCAGCTGCACGCTTGACTTTTCTCAGTTCATGGGCAGTTATTTTGCGCCTTGGTGTTTCCACACGCTTCTTGCGACCCTGTTGACTATTTTGAATGAAACGCTTGATTGTTCGATGATCACGCTTCAGAAGCTTTGCAATTTTAAGAGTGCTGCATCCCTCTGCAAGATATCTCACTATTTTTGACTTTTCTGAGCCTGTCAAGTCCTTCTTTTGACCCATTTTGCCAAAGGAAAGGAAGTTGCCTAATAATTATGCACACCTGATATAGGGTGTTGATGTCATTAGACCACACCCCTTCTCATTACAGAGATGCACATCACCTAATATGCTTAATTGGTAGTAGGCTTTTGAGCCTATACAGCTTGGAGTAAGACAACATGCATAAAGAGGATGATGTGGTCAAAATACTAATTTGCCTAATAATTCTGCACTCCCTGTATATATATATATATATATATATATATATATATATATATATATATATATAGAGAGAGAGAGAGAGAGAGAGAGAGAGAGAGAGAGAGAGAATGTCATTCTATGTGTATTTTGTTACTAATATATATATTAATAACAAAATACAGTTAGAATGAAATTACATATGTATATATAATTATTTTCATTTTATATATTTGATTATTTTATTTATTGTTGTAATTATACACAATATATATATATATATATATATATATATATATATATATATATATATATATATATATATATACATATACACACACACACATACATACATATATATATACACAACGGCATAGAACGCCGTAACTGCGTTAAGGGGTTAATCGATCTGATAGTAAGAGAATTTAAATATGTATATATAGATAATGGTATGTTATGGAGTCCCAAGGGTCCCAATTCATCGCCAGCTCATCCAAAGATTTAATTACATTAATAATTGTTAAGAGCTCTTTGTTATAATTCGACCCATGATTTACTCCAGGTTACTACTCAGGACAAATGTATTGACTTAAAATAAAATAGATCGTGAAGGCCTAGACCTTCTCTGTTCTTCGGTCTGGTTTGGTAAGTATGTCCCAAATGTGCCCTTTTACCTTGCCATATGAATTTCCTAATTATTTTTTTTATATACCGTATATAGTCGAGTATAAGCCGAGTTTTTCAGCACATTTTTTGTGCTGAAAAACCCCAACTCGGCTTATACTCGAGTCAATAGTCTGTATTATGGCAATTTGCATTGCCATAATACAGACAGGGGCTTTGGGGGCTGCAGAGCGGTTTCTTACCTTTCCTGCAGCTCCTGTCGGCTCCCTCCTCCTCCGCGCCGTCCGTTCAGCACCTCGGTCAGCTCCCAGTCTCGCGAGATTTACAGTGTGAGCTGACAGAAGAGCTGACCGGACGGCGCGGAGGAGGAGAGAGCTGACAGGAGCTGCAGGAAAGGTAAGTAACATCTCTGCCAGCCCCCCTCCTCCCCCCCACTGAACTGCCAATGCCACTGGACCACCAGGGAAGGAGAGCCCCCCCTCCCTGCCATATATCATGCAGGGAGAGGGGACGAAAAAAAAATAAAAAAAAATAATAATAATAATAATAATAAAATAAAAAAATAATTAAATTAAATAAATAATAATAAGAAGAAATAATAATAAAAAAAGGAAAATAATTTAAAAAAATAATAACATTGCCCACCCCCCACCAAAGCTCTGCAACACACACACACACACACACTGCACTCATATACACACACTGCATTCATACACACACACTGCATTCACACACACAGCACTCATACACACACAGCACTCATACACACACAGCACTCATACACACACACACTGCATTCATACACACACACTGCATTCATACACACTGCATTCATACACACACACACACACACACTGCATTCATACACACTGCATTCATACACACACACACACACTGCATTCATACACACACACACTGCACTCATACACACACACACTGCACTCATACACACACTGCACTCATACACACACTGCACTCATACACACACTGCATTCATACACACACTGCATTCATACACACACTGCATTCATACACACACACTGCATTCATACACACACACTGCATTCATACACACACACACTCTGCACTCATACACACGCTGCACTCATTATACACACACTGTAAATAAATATTCAATTAATATATATTTTTTAGGATCTAATTTTATTTAGAAATTTACCAGTAGCTGCTGCATTTCCCACCCTAGTCTTATACTCGAGTCAATAAGTTTTCCCAGTTTTTTGGGGTAAAATTAGGGGCCTCGGCTTATATTCGGGTCGGCTTATACTCGAGTATATACGGTATATAAAAAAATAAACTTTTGAGGAATTTCTATTGGAAGGGTTTGCATGCTGTGCATTATTCTTGGCGTGATGTTTAATTTAATAGTATTAATATGGCCAATATGGCCAAACCAAGAAATATTTATATAGTTTTGACCATTTTTGAATATCCAACTTAATTTCACCCAAACTTTTTAGATAATTTAAACCATAACGTTTTTGTAGGTTATCAGAGATATAGATGCCCAAATATTTAAGTTTATCTGTAATTTTTCTTGTAATAATCTGGTGTTATTTTCCAAAATTGATATGTTAAGGACCTTATATTGATTTATTTTATAGTTTGACATTTTTCCATAATCTGATCATTCTTTTATTATATTAGGCAATGATGTTTAGGGATTGGTTACATAGAAAAGTAAATAATCTGCAAAGCTGATATCTTGTAATTTTTTTTTTCCCAGCATTCAATCCACTTATATCTAGGTTGTTCCTTATAGGATTTAATAAAGGTTCTAATACCAAAACAAAAAGTAAAGAGGAAAGAGGGCATCCCTGACGTGTTCCATTCGACAGGGGAATCGGTCTATATAATGATCCATTAATATGTATCCTAGCTGTTGGTGAATGATATAAAGCTTTTATCCATTTAATTATACTGGACCAAATCCCATGTATTCCATAACTTCAAATAAGAATGACCAATTCACCCTGTCGAATGCCTTATCAGCATCTGTTGAAAGTAATAATGCCTCCTCTTTTAAACTCATAAATCAGATTAAGGGCTCTAGTAGTTGTATCTCTTGCCTCCCTATTTGGTACAAATCCCACTTGGTCTGACTCTATCAGCTTAGGTAATATATAGTTTTAATTCTCTCACTAATTATCTTTGCCAAGATCTTAACATCACAGTTTAATAATGAAATTGGCTTGTAACTGGCACATAGTTCTTTATCTTTCCCAGGTTTTAGTATTACAATTATATGTGCTTCCTGTGTCTGTCTTGTTAAATGTTTCCCTTTATCAAGTGAATTAAATAATTGGACTAAATGTGGACCCAACACTTCTAGAAATATCCTATAATAGGTTATTGTCAGCCCATCTGGTCCTGGGCTTTTGCCTTTTGGAGATTTATTAATAACTTCAATGATCGCAGTCAAAGTTATAGGGAGATCTAATCTACTAATCGTTTTATTATCCAATTTTACGTTGAGATGTTTTTGAACCCCTTAAGGACGGCGGGCGTACTATGCTGTCCTTAGGGACCTGGCTCTAAACGCCGGGGGGTGGCATAGCACATCCCCACCGTCCTATGTACTTACTCGGTCGCTGGCGATCGCAGTCTGGGGACTTACCTGGGAGCCCAGGGAGTCCCCCTCTTTCCTCTTCGGACCCCCTGGGCCATGTGATCTGATCTAAGTATATATATATATATATATATATATATATATATACATATACACATATATATATATATATATATATATATATATATATACACACATATACATAAATACACATACACTGTCTAAGTGTATTTTAATATTTATATATATATATTTTAATATCAAAATACATGTAGAATGATATTGATTAAATATATATATATATATATATATATAAAATATGTAAATACGTAAAAAAATAATAATAATATATATATATATATATGTAATTTGATTCCAACTGTATTTTAACATATATTATATATATATATATATATATATATATATATATATATATATATATATATATATCTCAAAATACACGTAGAACTAAATAATAGTGGAAAATTTATTCATACTTACCGTAATTTTATTTTCTTGGCTATTATTCATGGCAGCATATACACATGGGTTAGCTCCTCCCCTACAGCCGATAGGACATGAAAACCACAAATGTTTTAAAAGGAGGCTCCATCCCTTAGGTCCTCAGTCAGTTTACAAGCTCTACAGTACATAAATAGAGACATTAATGGGTGGGAAGTATATGCTGCCATGAATAATAGCCAGGAAAAGAAAATTACGGTAAGTATGAATACATTTTCCACTTTCCTGGCTAATCATGGCAGCATATACACACGGGGAATACCCAAGCTTACAAAGGGAGGGACAGAATAGCCAATCAAATAATCAGAATAATTCAACATAGATAGAAGAATGAACTGAGTAAAGTACTTGAGTACCAAATTGTGCATCATAGACTGTTTTAACAAACAGTATGAAATGCCAGACAAACGTGTCTAAAGAGGTTCAAATGCTAGCTTACAAAAAGTGTCAGCAGAAACCATTGCCATGGCAACCCATGATGCTGCAACAGCATGAGAGGAGAGTGCCCTGATACCCTCCAACACAGGTAGAGAACGGACGTGACGTCCAAATTGTGCCTCATTAATTGCTTCAATGTCCAATATGTAATGCAGGACAAACTAGTTCAAAGAGGTCCAAATGCCAACTTTACAAAGTTTCAGCAGAGACCATTGCCATGGAAGCCCACAAGATGCTGTAACAGCACTAGTGGAGAATGCCCCAAATCCTTTGGTACAGGTAGAAAATGGCATTGAAAGGCTCTCACTTTAGGCAGGATCTTTGGTGCTACCAGCAAGACAACCATATCCTGTCGAAATTCAGTGAATGGGGGTACACAGGATCAAGCCTGGAGTTCACCCATTTTCCTTGCTGGGGTACCAGCCACCAGCACTTTCTGTGCTACCACCATGGAAGCTCCTTCTAGAGGTTTGAATAATGGTTCAGTCAGGGCCCGTGAGACCAGTGGTACGTCACATATTGGCTTCACCACACTCAGTGGAGGCATGATTTCAATCAATGCCTATATGAAGCAAAGTGCAGCTAAGTGCACACATCCACCTTGCTGAGGTACCAGTCACCAGCAACAGCAACGTCTGGGCTAACATCATGGAAGCTCCTGCTAGAAGTTCAGTCAGAGTCTGTGAGACCAGTGGTACGTCACATATTGGTTTCAACACCCTCAGCGGAGACTTGAGTTCAATTGTTGCTTACATGAAGCAAAGCAGCAGGGGCATCAATGCTCAATCGGTACCCTTCAATACAGGTAGAGAATTACATAGATAAGCATTTACCATAGGCAGGATCTTCAGGTGCCAAATGCAAGACGACCATATCTGTTGAAAAGTAGTGAAAAGGGGGTACACAGGATCAAGCCTGGAGTTCACCCATTTTCCTTGCTGGGGTACCACCATGGAAGCTCCTTCTAAAGGTTCGAATAATGGTTCAGTCAGGGCCCGTGAGACCAGTGGTACGTCACATATTGGCTTTACCACACTCAGTGGAGGCATGATTTCAATCAATGCCTATATGAAGCAAAGTGCAGCTAAGTTCTCATCTAGAGTGTTATAACACAGAACCTTTCAAGGCCTGAACGAGGAGTAATTCCAACAGACAAAAGCATGTCAAGCTTAGTAAAGCCTGTATAGGATTGTAAGAGGATCTCGATGACCGTCTCAGGGATACCTATACGAATATGGACTCCCGCATCATGACCAGAACTTGAGGATCCTGGTGTGTCATGGGGCCTTGTAATAGGTCTGGACGTACTGGAATTTCGCTTGGAGGTTCCAGAATCATCTTATTCATCATAGGAATTAGAGTCGACACGGTCTTCCATGGTCTTCCACGGTCACCTTTGGCATTGCCTTTTTAGGAAAGTCAAAAACAGGAAAATATGTACATCAGACTAAAATTCTAAATTTGAGTCAGTGTATCCTGAACCGGAGCATTCTGGTCCTAGAATGTAAAAAAATACCTCTGGACCTGGTAGTTCCAAGAAATGGCCATCAGATCTATGTAGGGTATCAGACAATCTGCGTCAACCCCGAGGATACGTCAGGACATGGTTGCCAATCCACCTTGTCCACAGTTATTCTGCTCCAGCAAAAAGCCATTGTATTCTGAGCCCCTGGTTGTTCTTCTGTGCCCTGATCATTATGGGCTGGAATTCCATCAATACATATCTGTGAAACCCATCTTGATAGATATAGGATACAGTTGCATTGATATTTGAGCAAATTTGGACCCACTCGTTCTTCAGCAAGCCTCTGAAGTGAAGAAGAGCCTTGAAAATGACTCTTAATTCCATACAAATGAATGGAAATATTGTGCAACATGGTCAAAACACTGCAACCAATCTTATAAAAACTGGAATTCAAGCTAATAATTGACCAATGAGGTTCTGTTCACTGGAAACTCCGAGATCTAATCCCTCTTTCAGCTACCAGGGTAAGGTGTAACTCCACTGATGGGGACATAGTAAGTGGCTGGCTCCAATAATCTTTCTCTTGTTAGACCAAGATAGGAAGGATCTGTAAGGAATCCAGAGATGCAATTGGGCCCATCTGACAAGTCTGCTGGTGGAAGCCAGGATTCCTAGTAGTAGCATCTATTTTCTTGCTGTTACCAAGCAGAAATGAAGAAACCGGGAGAGAAAACCTTTACAATCTGTGGAACTGTTCCCAAGATAGGGAAAAGCAGAGCATAGAATTTTCCACTCGGGAATGTCAACCACTGAGCTGGTCTGAACCTGCTTTTCTTGATATTCATCAAGCAGCCAAGCTTTAGGAGTTATGAAAGAACTATATACCTCTGTGTGCCTGCCTTCTGAGGGTCTAAGGCTATCAGAAGTAGATCCTCCAGATAATGAAACCAGGTGGAGTTCTGGACTCTCAATAACACTATAAGCACATTTAAAGAATATTGGGGCCGCATTGAGGCCAAATGGTAGGGCACTAACATGGAAGTTCTCTTCTGAGCTAATGCCGAAACTGAAAGTAAGCATCCTTGAGATATATAGAGGTAAGGAAATTATCCTTCCAGATTGCTTGAGATATGGATCTGATTGACTCCATCCCGAAGACTCTGACATTCAGCCTCTTGTTGGCCCCTTGTTGGCCCCTCTTAGGTCCAGTGTAGCCTTTCATGTGCTTTTCCTCTTAGCACCAGAAGAGAGGCGAAACTTGTCCCTGGAACTGCTCTTGTTCTGAGACCTAAAAAAAAAATCACCTCTTCGTCCAGAAGGCTTCTTCCTTCAGTGCTTTACCTTTTGATTCAGTGGTCTAAATACTCCTGTTGGTATGGAGACTCCTGTGCCTGAAGAAAAAATCTCCAGTCTATATCTATCTGGACCATGAATACCACTCAAGCCTCCAGAGTATGACGAGCCCAGGTATGTGTGATCAGAAAAATTAGGCTCCTACTACTGGAGGAGATATGTTCATTGCTGAAGAGCAAAACAACTGCTTTATAGCTCCATTAGAACCTTGAAAGGCAGGTTTACCAACTGCCATGGATTACCTCTGGAGTATTCCCTGCAGGGCCAGTAGCTCCATGTATCTCAGAAATACTGGTCACAGGAGGTTCTCCGGTCAGACTATGAGGAGCTGGGTTCCTTGGAACTTCCGTCCTGAGGTACCAATATCTTGCAGCCCTCATTCGCCTTTTCAATGGAATTATCCAAAGTTTCCCAAACAGCACCACCCTTTCAAATAGAATGGTGTAGAGGGCAGACTTGGAGGATGAGTCATCATCCTAGAAACATAACCATAATGCTTTCTTAGTTGCTATAGACAAAGCCATTTGATCCAGAGAATATCCTAGTTACATCTAGGGACGTTTCTGTGAAGAAGTCAGTTGTAACCTGAAGACTTCAGACTGCCTCTTCAATCTTGGCTTTTGATATCTCTCTCCATAGTAGCCTTTAGATCTTTAATCACATATTTCATGTTTGTAGAAACAGCAGCGGAAGTCACATCTGGCTGGCCTCCTGCAATGGTAGGCGTAAAATTTTGGACAGGTCTGCGTCCACCTATGATCCATAAGTGTGCAACTTAGGTAGTGTAGTTCTGGGGTTGGAAATAACTTCCTCCACAGGGTAAAGCCTGGTCTCTTTTCATACCCCTAAGGCCTCTGGAACTTACTTTGTAAGCCCTGCCCACATGTCATAAGACTGCACAGTAATAGGTCATGCTGAAGCGACAACCTTCTGGAGGAAGTCAGTGCATAACCGATTCCTTCCACTGTTTTCTCCTCATAACCAGATCCTGGTGAAGAATCAGACATTTGACAAATAATAACTAAATATAACCTGTGGTAAAGTATTAAGAAAAAAAAAGTGCACTGTAAAATTCTATAAGAAACCAGCAAAACAGCTTTAACCTCTTAAGGACCAAACTTCTGGAATAAAAGGGAATCATGACATGTCACACATGTCATGTGTCCTTAAGGGGTTAAAACAGGCTGAAGACAGCACTTATCCATGTCTGGGGACCCTGCAAATACTTACCAAATAAGTGTGGTATGTTTACTGTAATTTTCCCTTTATTTTAGGAACTTTCTGGCAATTGCCCTTATCCAAGATGGCTGCCACAACTTGTATTCCCACAATGCAAGTCATCTGTATTAGGCCCAATAAGGCACAAACTGCACACATGTGGGCCTATTCCGAGTGTGTTTGCTGTTAAGAGACCAGGGAGAGGACTCTGTCTGAAGCCTACATGGCCCCTAAACACCCAGGGAACCGGGAATAAATCACTGGGACCGAGGGGCAGCAAAATAGATAACAAAAGTGCCTGCAAGGAAGTTTAACCCCTTAAGGACCAAACTTCTGGAATAAAAGGGAATCATGACATGTCACACATGTCATGTGTCCTTAAGGGGTTAAAAGGCAACCAGGTGCATAAAATCTAAGTTTAAAGGCACCACAGTCTAAAGGCCTCAAGGTATAAAAGGTAACACAGTTTCCAAAATGTATCACAGTTTTTAACATATATCAGTCTTCAAATGCACTGCAGTTTCCAATGACTTGCGGTATTACATGCAACAGTATTAAATGCAAATTTAAATGAAACAGTTTTAAATGCCACACAGCTTAAATGCTTCCTAGTAAAGCACAACCGCATAATGTACCACAATCTTAAAAATAAGGTACAGCTGTATAATGCACTAGTTTAAAGATATCAAAGCTTAAATGCATCACAGCATAAAAGCACAACTGCATAAAGTACTACAGTAAAACAGGCAAATAAAGTAATGAAGATAAAAAAAACATACATGTCCGCAAGTAAAGGGAGCAAATTGCTCACGTCCTAAGGGCTGTAGGACAGGAAAAAGACTGAGGACCTTAGGGATGGAGCCTCCTTTTAAAACCTTGGTGGTTTTCCTGTCCTATCGGCTGTAGGGGAGGAGCTAACCCATGTGTATATGCTGCCATGATTAGCCAGGGAATATATATATATATATATATATATATATACACACACACATACACATACATAAGTTTATACGTATATATCACTATATATATACACACACACACCTATATATAAATAAAAATAACTTTAAAAAATTATATACACACACACACATACATATACATATATATATATATATATATTATATATATTTGTGGTCGTGGCCATATAGCCGTATATGAGATCATAACATATAATAACATAAATACCAATTAGTTGGAATTAGTCGGTTGTGGTGTGCCGAAACCGACAGAGCAGTAGGCCTGTAAAAAGTGGGCCCACCTTAGAGGGTGTTTGTAATAGAGGGAGTGGCGGGTGGGGTGACTCGCCAGACCATTGACGGTAATGTGAGAGTGGATTGGTAGCCCTTTTATAGGGAAACCAAGCCCCTCCCACAACTACAGGCCAAGCCTTTATATTTGTGGTCGTGGCCATATAGCCGTATATGAGATCATAACATATAATAACATAAATACCAATTAGTTGGAATTAGTCGGTTGTGGTGTGCCGAAACCGACAGAGCAGTAGGCCTGTAAAAAGTGGGCAAAATAAAATACCATAAGACATAATACGTTGACCAAACTTTATTTAGATAAGTCACAGAAAGCTAGTCTTAATTCTTTAACAGGATTGGGTATATAGAGAGTATAAGCGGAAGATTTCCAGCGTCCCATTGTTTTGATGATGTGCGGAGGTATGTGGTTAGCAGAGGCTGTAGATGCTGCCCCGATTCGAAAAGAATGACCTGAAAATTGACTAGGGTTCAAGCCGAGTCTAGTCAACAGCAATCTTACATAGAGCATAAACCTTGCTGTAGTTAGAACGTTACCGTGCAGTTCTAGCAAAGGTTGTAATGGTTGTTTGTGGAGTGATTGCAGATAATTGTCAACATTTTGTACCGGGCACCATTTGTTATGAGTAGGGTACAAAGGGATCGTAACGGTATGACCCATGGTGCTGGTTTTTGAGTGTTTAAGTATGAGTAGGTAATGGTCGTTATGTTTCTCTAAGTCCATGGTTCTTAAGTAATCAGTGGTCGTAATAGTCCTGGTTGTGAATTCGTTGGGACGGAGGAATCCATAAAAAGCTAGATATATGGCTGTCTTTATGACCATGTTTGTCCTGGGCTCAAACGGGGAGGAATCTAACAAGTTGATTAGTGCATGAAATATATGGTTATCTATAGGTAGTCGTTTTGCTGGGACATGTGTGTCTAATTTTTTAATGCCTCTAAGAACTGTCTTGATTTGATATGATGACAGGAAACTAGTGGCTTTTGGTTGTTGAATAAGCATGTGGTGTTGAATTCCCGTGAGGTATAATTTAATAGTGTTGAATGATAGTTTTAGGTTGATGTGGCAAAAAGAAGTGAAACCCAAAATTGATTCTATCGTGAACATGTCGTGAATGTGAAAATCAGTGATAAATTTCCTGAATATGTGAAATGCTCTGTCGTAAGTGTTTCTTGTATTTACAGAAAGTGCCAGGTGAGAAATGTGACGTGCGTGATTTAACAAAGCTTTTAATCCATTATCATGTCTGTGAAAAGTGGGGCTGGTGTTGCCCGTCTGGAAGCAGTGGGCAGTGTCGTGAAGAATTCCTGAAAACGAAATCGAGACAAGTGATCAGCACTGATGTTTGTGCACCCTGGAACGTGAATACATGTTAGAAAGAATTGACAAGTGGCTGCTACCCATGTGAGTCATCTCAAGAGCCTCATAATTACCAGTGATGATGACCGGCCTTTATTGACAATATGGCAAGTAGCCATATTGTCAGAATAGCACCAAACCATGTGACCGGACCACTGGTGGCCCCAGGTAACGGCCGCTGCCACGATGGGGTACAACTCAAATAAAGCTGAGGTCTCTGTGAATTTTGTGAGTGCTTTCACCTCAGTTGGCCACGGACCCCAAGCCATTGGTCTCCCCATATGGCTGCGAAACCTGTGTTTGCTGCAGCGTCTGTCCATAGTGTAGGTGAAGTGTCTGAGTGAGGTGGTATAAACATGGCACGCCCGTTCCAAGAAGTGAGGAAAATTCTCCACATGCGCAAATCGGATGTTGCGTGGTTTCTAATGAAATGTAGGATGTGTCTGAGGTAAATTGTGGAAATAGTGACAGCAAATGTGAAATAAATGATCTCCCCTGAGGAATGATTCTCATTGCAAAATTAAGCGATCCCAGCAATGATTGTAGATCTTTTTTTGTGCAACAACCTTGCTGTAGGTAATGGTCAATGCTCGCCAGGATACGCTCAATTTTCTCATGAGGGAGGCTAGCCTGCATGTGTACTGTGTCTAGTTGTATCCCCAGAAATTGCATCTGAGTGTCAGGCCCCAGGGTCTTGTGTGGGGAGACTGGGATAGAAAGTGACTCGAATAATGCCAACATGTGTCTTAAACTTGTGGGTGGAAGTGTGTTGTTCTCAATTGTGAGGAAATCGTCTAAATAGTGAATCACTGAGGGACATTTGCATACATTGAGTAACAACCAACATAAGCCCTCTGCAAATGTGTCGAAAATACGCGGGTTGCTTTTAGAGCCAAAAGTGAGGCGAGTGAAAAAATAGTATAACCCTTCCCATTTAATGCCGTGAAGGTGCCAAAGTGTAGGGTGCATAGGAAGTAATTTGAAGGCGTTCACTACATCCGTTTTACTTAACCATGCCCCTGTGCCTGCTTTAATGATAGCCCCAATGGCATGGTCGATAGTGGCGTAATGCAGTGAAAACTCTTCCGATGGTATGAGGGAATTTAAGCTGGGGACTGTGGAGGAATGTGGTGCGGATAAATCAATGATCAGCCTGGGTTTAAGTGAGTTTTTCCCCGTGACAATCCCAATGGGATTGGTTCTCCAAGAAGTAAAAGGTGGTGAGTGGAAAGGACCCAGCAAAAACCCTTGGTTCACCTCAATTGTGATAAGTTTATGTACCAGCTGTGGGTCATCTCGTGTGGAAAGTAAGTTGTAAAATTCCAGTGTGCCTGTAGGTAAATGTATCAACCCTGTGTGAAAACCCTCCGATAGACCTGTTATGAGGTAGTCACTAAAATGTCGTGATGGGTGTAGATGTAGCAAATCGGTGAATAAGCTGAGGTTCACGCATGTGAGATAGGGTTTAGGGAAAGCTTTATTTGGGCACATTGTCTTGGAATGAGCCCTAAAACAATGTGAACAGACATGCATTAGTCTACACAAACTAAACCCACAATTGCCAGCATTAAAATTGTTGCATTCTTGGGATTTCCCTAAGAAGACAATATCTCTTCCTAATTTGTCTTTCAAACCTTTATTTGACCTTGAGGGGTTAGTAGTTGCTTGGTTTTGTTCTACCTCAGCTGTATTAGGGCAGAAATTAGTGCTGTGGGTTGCTGATGAGCATACTGCACAAGTTGGGGGCTTGAGGCCTGCAAAGTGCCTACAGAATAGCTCAGTGTCCAACTTGTTCCACTTAATGCTTTAATTGAACTGAGCCAGAGCTGCGGCCACCTTTGCAGAGAAGGAACGGTGGTAATCGTAAAACGCTGTACCACCGTATTTGTGCCCCAAATCCACCAACTTGTGCATGTACGCATCTAGCTCGGCTCTTTTCCCTGGGTATACAGTGCAATATACGTCCCTATAGATGCCAAAACCTAACACAAATTCTGGTATATTCAATTTATTGTTCAGGCGAGGGTCCCTAGCTTTAAGGACTACAGAAATGTCCCCACAAGCAAAGGTCCTGTTCTCAAGGACATCCTGGGAGGCAATAAGCAATGAAGCTAGGTTAACGTCCTTGCCTTCCAGAATGTCCTTTTTAAGGTGAGCTGGGACCATGTGTGAGGGATCAATAGATTATGTCAGCCGTGGCTGGTAGGGTATTACCGGGTAAGGTATCAGCAAGAGGCTGAGTGGTGACCGTTGTATTTGTAGTGGAGTGAGTAGCACTACCGGCCTCCAATTTGTCCAGCCTGTCGCTGATTTTCCCCATGGATGTCATAAGGGACGTCATCATTGCATGAAATGCTGGTACTTGAGACCCGCTAGGGCCTTCCCCTGCCTCGGAGTTGTCAGTGGTAGTGTTCAGTAGCCTATACAACTCCGCCTTTCTAGCTGTAGCTGGGAAAAGGATGCAGCGTCTTCTTAGTTCAGCTGTAAGACGTGGTATGGTCCACGATCTAAGGGATGCCGGGCTATTCACGTCTGTACTTGGACCAGGGGTGGCAGGCCTAGCAGGTGTGCTAGGTAGTGACAGTTCTTCAGGAATATCTGGCGTTAGTGACATAACTGAAATTATAAATATATATAGTCAGTCGTATGAATTGTTTTGTGGGTGGGTACTGGTGGGCTAACAAAATACCAAGCGGTGAAACAATTAAGCTTTTCTGAACGTGACAGATGAGGCCCTGCTAGTTGCCAAGCGGCTTGAGAGGCACTATCTATGTGTGGGCCCGAGGGGACGTTTTGAGGCCACCGAACGTTGTGGCGGGGTGTTGGCCTCTCTGTGTCATTTAAAGCATAAGAAAGATTGGGAGTGACAGGTGAGGCCCTCTCTTTACATTGATGCGAGGCGGCTAGCTATGATTTGGCCCGAGGGACGTATCACCTCCGAGTGTGAGGTTAGGGATGTTGGCCTCGTGGGACCACTAGCCTATGGATTAAGACCAGAAAATATTTATCTAATTGGGCCACCTAACCTGGGACCAGTACCCCTCAAATAATATTTTTAGGAAATAGTGGGATCTGGCGTAGTACCTGAAAAGTGAGTCAGGCTTGAGCTCTAAATTGAAGAGTAACTGTGATTTTGTCGGTAGGTTAACCTGTGGGTATAAGATGATATATAAATATCTGAATCTGGGGTAGTGGTTAGGCCAGATCGTGGACCTTAGAACCAGAACCTACCCGATAACTGCGGAGGAGATATAACCAAGAGAAACCGGCTTCTTGCTTGTAAAAGCTACCGTTCCAATGACTAAACCTAGGAGAGTAAATTATATTTTAACTACCGTATATACTCGAGTATAAGCCGACCCGAATATAAGCCGAGGCCCCTAATTTTATCCCAAAAAACTGGGAAAACTTATTGACTCGAGTATAAGACTAGGGTGGGAAATGCAGCAGCTACTGGTAAATTTCTAAATAAAATTAGATCCTAAAAAAAAATATATTAATTGAATATTTATTTACAGTGTGTGTATAATGAATGCAGTGTGTGCGTATGTGTGTGTGTATGAGTGCAGCGTGTGTGTATGAGTGCAGCGTGTGTGTATGAGTGCAGTGTGTGTGTGCATGAATGCAGTGTGTGAATGCAGTGTGTGCAGGGCCGGTGCAAGGATATTTGCCGCCGTAGGCAAAACATTTTTGCCGCCCCCTCCCCCCCCATATGTCCTGACTTCCCCTCCTCCTCCCTCAGTGGTCCTTACCTCCCCACCCCCGTGTTCCTTCACTCCCCCCCCAGTGGTCCTGACTCACCCCTCCCCTAGTGGTCCTTACCCTCCCCTCCCCTAGTGGTCCTTACTTCCCCCTCCCCTCCCATAGTGGTCCTTATCCCACCCCCTCCCTCTCATAGTGGTCCTTATCCCCTTTCTCCCTCCCATAGTGTTCCTTATCCCCCCCCCATCCCTCCCATAGTGGTCCATATACCCCCCCCCCTCCCTCCCATAGTGGTCCTTATACCCCCCCTCCCTCCCATAGTGGTCCTTATCCCACCCCCTCCCATAGTGGTCCTTATACCCCCCCCCTCCCATAGTGGTCCTTATCCCCCCCCCTCCCTCCCATAGTGGTCCTTATCCCCCCCCTCCCTCCCATAGTGGTCCTTATCCCCCCCTCTCCCTCCCATAGTGGTCCTTATACCCCCCCTCCCTCCCATAGTGGTCCTTATCCCACCCCCTCCCATAGTGGTCCTTATACCCCCCCTCCCTCCCATAGTGGTCCTTATACCCCCCCTCCCTCCCATAGTGGTCCTTATACCCCCCCTCCCTCCCATAGTGGTCCTTATCCCCCCCTCCCTCCCATAGTGGTCCTTATACCCCCTCCCTCCCATAGTGGTCCTTATCCCCCCTCCCTCCCATAGTGGTCCTTATCCCCCCCCTCCCTCCCATAGTGGTCCTTATACCTCCCTCCCTCCCATAGTGGTCCTTATCCCCCCTCTCCCTCCCATAGTGGTCCTTATACCCCCCCTCCTTCCCATAGTGGTCCTTATCCCCCCTCTCCCTCCCATAGTGGTCCTTATACCCCCCCTCCCTCCCATAGTGGTCCTTATCCCACCCCCTCCCATAGTGGTCCTTATACCCCCCCCCCTCCCATAGTGGTCCTTATACCCCCCCTCCCTCCCATAGTGGTCCTTATACCCCCCCTCCCTCCCATAGTGGTCCTTATCCCCCCCCCTCCCTCCCATAGTGGTCCTTATCCCCCCTCCCTCCCATAGTGGTCCTTATACCCCCCCTCCCTCCCATAGTGGTCCTTATCCCCCCTCCCTCCCATAGTGGTCCTCATACCCCCCCCCCTCGTGGTCCTTATACCCACCCCCTCCCTCCCATAGTGGTCCTTATACCCCTTTTTTTGTTATTATTTTTTTTTTTATTATTATTATTTTTTATTATGATTTCTTATTTTATTTATAAAAAAAAATTTTCGTCCCCCCTCCCTGCTTGATATATGGCAGGGAGGGGGGCTCTCCTTCCCTGGTGGTCCAGTGGCAGTTCAGTGGGGGGGAGAGGGGGGCTGGCGGAGCTGTACTTACCTGTCCTGCAGCTCCTGTCAGCTCTCTCCTCCTCTGCGCCGTCCGTTCTGCTCTTCTGTCAGCTCCCAGTGTAAATCTCGCGAGAGCCGCGGCTCTCGCGAGATTTACACTGGGAGCTGACCGAGGTGCTGACCGGACACGCAGAGGAGGAGAGAGCTGACAGGAGCTGCAGGACAGGTAAGTACAGCTCCGCCAGCCCCCCTCTCCCCCCAGTCTGTATTATGGCAATGCAAATTGCCATAATACAGACCTTGACTCGAGTATAAGCCGAGTTGGGGTTTTTCAGCCCAAAAAATGGGCTAAAAAACTCGGCTTATACTCGAGTATGTACGGTAATATCATTTGTTTATATGGTCATTTACATGGGTCATTTGACAATGTTACCAACCTATAACGTATAAATGATACCGATCTCAGGGTTCCCAAATATTAATATGAATTCTGGTCAGAAAACCTGTTGGAAGATATCAGAAATCAGGAATCTAATTAAATGTAACAAATTTAATTTATTTTGGTGTAATATCGTTATTGACCGGTAGGGGGCGAGATTCCACCTAAGAAGTGGATGCAGGATCGTGTATAAATAGTGAGTAAAAATGTGAATTTAAATAGTGTGATTAAATTATAAATGAAAACGTTTCGTTTAGTAGCATAATTTTAAATATATAGACGAATGCAGTGATTGTTTAAAACGTTTAAAAGATAGGGATTATATTGCTTAGCGGCGGAGTGATTGCCACGAAAATAGTTCCGGATGCGGTTAAATGTGAATAGGGGCTCCGCCGTGTAAGCCGTGAATGTGAAGCGGTTTGCTTTACGGCGGGCCCAACTTACGGTTATTTTGGCGGCAGTGAGTACCGGAAAGCTGTGCGGACGGCGGCGGCAGCGGCGGCGGCGGGAAATAGTACTGGAGAACCTGGACCACTCAGGAGGGCACCGGACCCGGAGACCACGATGAACAGGTAAGAGGAAATCCAAGATGGCAGTCAGAACCGGAAGTAATGTTTCTGACTCGCCAGACCATTGACGGTAATGTGAGAGTGGATTGGTAGCCCTTTTATAGGGAAACCAAGCCCCTCCCACAACTACAGGCCAAGCCTTTATATATATAGTTGTGTAAGGGGCAAATAGCCGTATATGGAGTAAGGATCCAGCATAAGCGTAGGATAGTATAAAGGGAGCAAGTCGGTTGTGGTGTGCCGAGACCGACGATACGGTAGGCCTGTAAATAAAGAGGGCCCACCAAGGAGTAAGAAAGTAAAGTAAATGGAAAGAAAAGAGAAAGTGTTGAAATGAGGAGTGGGTGGGAGGGTCATTCTGATGCTGACCTCAAGTGATATGATTCAGGTAAGGGGTGTCCCTTATATAGGGGAGTGAATTAATTTTAAGCCCCTCCCACAAATACAGGCCAAATGGCCTTAATACTTGTGTAAGGGGCAAATAGCCGTATATGGAGTAAGGATCCAGCATAAGCATAGGATAGTATAAAGGGAGCAAGTCGGTTGTGGTGTGCCGAGACCGAAGATATGGTAGGCCTGTAAATAAAGAGGGCAAAAATGAATAATCAAAGATTTAATACAGTCAACAAATATATACAAATTAACCAGACATTTCCTTAAATGCATTACAGTATTTAATTCCTGGAAGAATTTTGAAGGTAGGAATCTAGGACCGAAAGTGGACACCATTTGTTGTGGGTAGGATAGTATGCTATCTCTACTGTTGGTCCGTGTTGACTCGTTTGCGGAATGTGGTAGAGCCAATAGGTAATGATATATGTGTTTACGTACGTGGGATCGTTGAAGACAATGATCTGTCTGAGTGGTGGTGATGGTAGTGGATTCTCTGGCCCGAGAAAGGCATAAAAGGCAATGTGCATGGCTGGTAATGGCCGACTTGGTAGTATAATTGAATGGTTGTAGATCTAATAGGTCCGATAAGAATGAAAAGTTGGATGGCTATTGGTAATCTCTGAGAGTATCGTGGGGGAATGGATTCCTGAAAACCTCTGAGTATATTCTTGTCTGGTATGATAGCATGAAGTTATGGTAGTTTTGGCCATAGGTTATCCTGTGTTCTTGAATGCCTGTAAAATATATAATTAATGGTGTGTGAGATAGTTTAAGGTGGCAAAAAGAAGCAAAACCTAGGAGAAATGTTATGACACAGGTTGAGCTATGTTGTGTTCCAATGAGATTCTTTAAGCCAGGTAAAAAGCTGTGTTATGTGTTCTACAAGTATGGGATGAGGGTGCTAGATGGGATAGTGCATGCTATGCTGAATGAATATGTCTAATCCATGATTTTGTCTCTGGAACAAAAGAGTGGCTGTGACTGTATGGGCGGCTGTAGGAAGCGTATGATGAACATGCCTGGAATATAAATAAGACAATTGTCGGCAGGGATGTATACCCCCGTCTGGTACATGAAAGTGAAATGTGATAAGTGGCCAACCAAATGAGTTCCCCAGAAATATCATGACCTTATGGATGAGTAGTGGCGTTTGTTGATGATATGACATGTTCCTAGTTGTCTGAGTAACAACTGATTGATGACCCTGACCATGATTTACCCCATGCCACAGCAGCTGCTACAATGGGGTAGATCTCCCAAAGGGGCTGAGGTGGTGGAAAAATTTCCAAACCTGGATGCCATGGCCAACAGCTCCAAAGCAATTGTTCCCGGTAGATCGCTGCCAAACCCGTGGTAGACGCCGCATCTGAACATCTGGTTGGAGAAGTGTCAGACAATCCTGGTAGGAACATGCTTTTACCATGCCAAGTGGTTAAGAAATTCCCCCCCATGTGCAGGTCTGCTGTTGCTGAGGTGTCTAGGGACATCCTCTGATCGTCATGTTGGAAGTGTGGAAAAAAGGGGAAAGTACTCTGGATGGGAAAACGTGGTCTTGTGGTATGATTGGCATGGCAAAATTAAGGAACCTGGTAGGGATTGTAGTTCCTTGCAGTTGTAAGTACTAAGCAGGAGGTAGTGATTGATGTAGTTGAGAATGTTCCCTATTTGTCTTGTGGTAACTTGCGTGTATGGATGCCGACTCAAGTTATATGCCCAGTAATGTGATGATAGTGTCTGAGCCTTATGTTTCTTATGGCGTACTGGGACGCCCAAGTGGTCAACCAGACTAAGCTGCCGTGAGGCTTCTAGTGAAAAATATGTTATCTTTGATCAACAAGAAGTCTTCTAGATAGTGTATGACTAAGGCTTCTGGATATGTTATCATAACCAGCACAGAGTATCTGCGAATATCGATAGTAGGCTAATCTGTAGCTCGAAAGTTGAGCAGGGAAAGGATTGCCCAATTTATGCCATGTAAGTGCCAGTGTGTAGGGTAGATGGTAGCCGTTTACTGCGTTGATGATATTGGTCTTACTTAACCAAGCTTCAACCCATGCTTGAGTGATAGCTGTAAAGGTAGATCAATGGTGTTGTATAGTAAGAAAACTCCTCGGAGGGTATGAGGGAGTTGAGACTTGGGGTAGCGGAGGTGTGTGGTGCCAATAAGTCTATGGTTAGTCTTTGTTTAAGAGAAGATTCCTTGTGACAATACCAATGTGTTTGTGTTTGGTGCCATGCTGTAAATGGCGGAGATTGGAAGACCCCTCTGCAAATCTTGGCTATGAGTGTGTTTACAGCCAATGGTTTTGTTGTGCTGACTGTAAGTGAGGGCATGCTATATTCCTTGAAGGTGTGTTTATGATACCTGTATGGGAGCCCTTTGAAGCTCCAGAGCTTTAGTAAATCTACTACAAGTCTGGAAGGGTGATGAGTCAGTAGTGTTGAAAATGCATTAGTGTGTACAGATGGTGAGTACGTTATTTGTAAGTTGTATTGGGACACATGGTTTGTCATGTGCCCTGAACCATTTGAACATATATGCAACAGTCTATATGCAATGCAACTACTCATATCAATGGTCTCTGGTAGTTCAGAGGTGCTGGTACCTGGAGCCTGAGAGTGCTCGTCCATTTGTTTGGGACAAACTCCCTTCTGTATGGGTACCTGCACAAATAAACATCTCTACATATTCCAAATGCCAACCCAACCAAGGGATGGTCAGTTCCCGATTTACCTGGAATCCCTGGATCTGACCATCACTGATACATCATCATACATATATATGCCTTGCTTCCCCAATGTGCTGGGATCATACGTGCAGGGTTAACGTCTTGTGTGTCATAAGAATTGATTGTACCAGGTAACCGAGTTTCGGTTGGTGCTGGTTGTAGAGTAGCGTGAGGCCCAGCCTTGTGAGGGCTGTGGTGACCAACTCCAGATTGCCAGTCTATCATAAATTTTTTTTTTTGGCTCATGAGTTTATGAGTGAGGCTAGCATAGCCTGGGTGTCACCTGAGTTGATGTAGCTGGGCCTTCCCCTGCCTCCGTGTTGTCCGTTGATGTATGGAGGAGTTTGAATAACTCTGCTTTCCTTGCTGTAGCAGGGTAGGGGATTTGTCACCTCCTTAGGTCGGTGGTAATGTGTGGGATCGTCCAGGATCTGATTGCTGCTGGACTAGCAACATCTCCTCTGCTTGAAGGTGTATCAATTCTAGCTGGGAAGCTAGGAAGAGGTGATTCTTCACCATCTTTTTGAGAAATACTTAAATAACAATAAAGATTTCAATTATTATTTGTACCCAGGGTTCTTGTACTGGCTTGCTAGCTAAGCCGTAAGGCGAAACGATTAGGCTTGGTGTTTTTTGGTGACTGGTGAGGCCCTGCTAGTTGCCAAGTGGCTTGAGAGGCTCTATCTATGCTTGGCGCGAGGGGATTTTGTGTGGCCACTGAATGTTGTGGCAGGATGTTGGCCTCTCGGTGACAGTAACCAGAAAATAGGAAGGGGAGTGACAGGTGAGGCCCTCTCTATGATACAATGCGAGGCGGCTAGCTCATGAGTGGCCCGAGGGGTGTATGCCTCCGAGTGTGAGGCGGGATGTTGGCCTCGTGGGACCACTAACCGAAGCATAATGCAGAGAAAAAAGGGGGTAATACCTATTGGACCCTAGAACCCTAATTGCCAGTACACTATTACTATTCCAGGGAAGGTAAGAGATGAATAACTACGTGAGCAGGTGTATGTACCTGGTAGTATGGTATTGAACCTGACAATCCGTATAGGTTTTTAGTAGTAACTGTAACCTGAATGGATAAAACCGTATGGCATAAGGAAATGTGGCATAGACCAAGCTTATCTTAATACGTACAGTATATGTGAAAAGTAAAGTGCCGTGATGTGTAAATATTAAACATCGTAGCCATACTGGTTAAATATGTATCAATCTTAACCCATTAAGTGCCGTATGTACAAGTGAAAATGTGGTCTGTCCCCACCTTGTAAGTTGTATGTCCCCTTGCTAGGGGAAAGTCTGTTGTGTGAGCAGCGTGCTGTGAAAAATGTATGTGAACTATATTACCAGTTACGTATATACAGATGCGTCTGCTACTGTGTAATAATATATGTATTCATACCAGATGTTGATATAGTGCTTGCTATGTGAATTGTTGTATGTCTTATTGAATGGTAGGGGTCAGTGAACATGGTGTTGCAAAATGCAAGTGCACTGGAGATCTGCCGAGTGCCCTATAGGTGGCAGTGTAGTTGGATACTGATTGGTATGTGAAATGTTGTTTGTCTGTTGACCTATAGGTGTCAGTGTTTTGGTGTTTGTAAAACCCCATGAAAATTGTCAACGTACTTGACCGACCTGTAGGTGGCAGTGTTGATAGAACCACTGTTGGTCTTGATGTGAAATGTTAATTATTGTGAATTAAACCTGAAGTTGAGCCCGTGCTGGAGTTTAATTTATGGTTATGTTTAAAACAATCTTATGTGTAATTTATATTGGCTGGTAAATTGTATATGACATTTGAAGACAGTTTTGCTGTTGACCAGTAGGGGTCATAAATGCTGATTGTATGTTAAAATACCCTTTAACCCCTTAAGGACCAACCTTCTGGAATAAAAGGGGATCATTACATGTCACACATGTCATATGTCCTTAAGGGGTTAATCCTACCGTTTGACAGATAGGAATCAGTATAAAAGCGAAAATGCTGTAGTTAGTTTGTTTGCTTATGAAGTGAAATAAAGTCTGAGAAGCCTGTAGTATACCGATTGACCGGTAGGGGTCAGCATGTAGGTGAAAATGCCGTGGTTAGTTGGTTTGTACATGAAATGCAATAATGTCTGAGAAGCCTGTAGTACACTGAATGACTGGTAGGGGTCAGTGTGTAGGCGCAAATGCAGGGGTTTGTTGGTTTATACATGAAATGCAATAATGTCTGAGAAGCCTGTAGTACGCCGAATAACCGGTAGGGGTCAGTGTGTAGGCGCAAATGCAGTGGTTCGTTGATTTGTACATGAAATGCGATAATGTCTAAGAAGCCTGTAGTACACCAAAAGACCAGTAGGGGTCAGTGTGTAGGCGAAAATGCAGTTGTTCGTTGATTTGTACATGAAATTAAATAATGTCTGAGAAGCCTGTAGTACACTAAATGACCAGTAGGGGTCAGTGTGTAGGCGCAAATGCAGTGGTTTGTTGATTTGTACATGAAATGCGATAATGTCTAAGAAGCCTGTAGTATACCAAAAACCGGTAGGGGTCAGTGTGTAGGTGAAAATGCAGTGGTTTATTGGTTTGTACATGAAAATGCAAAAAACGTCTAAGACGCCTGTAGTACACCAAATGACCGATAGGGGTCAGTGTGTAGGTGAAAAATGCGGTGGCTGGTTGGTTTTTACATGAAATGCAATAATGTCTGAGAAGCCTGTAGTACACTGAATGACCGGTAGGGGTCAGTGTGTAGGCGAAAATGCAGGTTCGATGGTTTGTACATGAAATGCAATAATGTCTGAAAAGCCTGTAGTACACCGAATGACCGGTAGGGGTCAGTGTGTAGGCGAAAATGCAGTGGTTCGTTGGTTTGTACATGAAATGCGATAATGTCTGAGAAGCCTGTAGTACACCCAAAGACCAGTAGGGGGTTTAAACGAATGATATGCATGAACTTGCAATGGTTTTAGAACATACTTAGACAAAATGCAGCCGTAAAGTGAGGACCTGACCCGTGCATGATGCCGTGGGACTGATGCCTGGCGTAACGGGTAGGTCGACTTACGGTTTGTGAGTCACTTGGACACCATCCACGGTGATGGATTGAAGAAAGAAGGTGGTAGGCCGGAAAAGCCTGTGGCTGGATTCCTGACACAGCTCTGCTTAGAAAACCTCATGGAGTAATCAGGTAAAATGGCGTCTGGATGACCCGGAAGTGGAAATCATTCTGATGCTGACCTCAAGTGATATGAGTCAGGTAAGGGGTGTCCCTTATATAGGGGAGTGAATTAATTTTAAGCCCCTCCCACAAATACAGGCCAAACGGCCTTAATACATATATATATATAGAGAGTTTTTTTGTAAGTTGAGTTGGTCCTGATGAAAGCCACTGATGTGGCTGAAACGTCGACAAAGATGACAGCAACTATATTTTAATAATATGGAATAAAGAAGAAGTGTTTTAAACCTAACAACAGACCGTGAGTGCAAGCCTTTATTTTTGAGATTACTTTATATGTTTTTGGCTATGGCTAAGATGCACCCGGCATTTTTTGACAATCTATGAGTGTGTGTGCTGGGTACAACTGGATACTATATATATATATATATATATAATAATTCTACGTATATATTTATGTAATAATTTTACATAATTACGTCATTTTATTAATTACAATTTGCGGGACCTGCCTGACAACCCAGGCCGAAAGTACAGGCAATTTAATTTGCTAGCACTATATTTAACCCTGTAACTTTCCAAGACACCATAAAACTGTACATGGGGGTTACTGTTTTACTCAGAAGACTTTGCTGAACACTTATATTAGTGTTTCAAAATAGTAAAATGTTTTACAACAATGATATCATCAGTGAAAGTGACATTTTGTGCATTTTTCACACACAAACGACACTTACACGGACGATATAATTGTTGCGATATGTTTTACTGTTTTGAAACACTAATATTTATGTTCAGCTAAGTCTCCTGAGTATAACAGTACCCCTCATGTACAGGTTTTATGGTGTTTTCAAAAGTTACAGAGTCAAATATAAGGCCACTTGGTCACAAACACTGGCCAAAATTGGCGTTCAAATTTGTTTTTTGCATTTTTCACACACAAACAAATATGAACGCTAACTTTGGCCAGTGTTTGTTACCAAGTGGCTACTATAAAAGACTGGACATACCCCATTTGCAATACCTTGGGTTGTCTAATTTTGCAAATGGTATGCCACCATGGGGGTAATTCTCATTCCTGGGCTACCATACGGTCTCAAAGGCAACATAACCAATCTGGTGAATTTCAATGTGAAAAACTGAAGAATGTAATGTGCTATATTTGACCATGTAACTTCCCACAACACCATAAAACCTGTACACAGTGGGTACTGTTTTACACATGAGACATTGCTGAATACAAATATGTGTATTTTATTGCAGTACAAGCAAACAGTATTGACATTCACAGTTAGAATGTCACATAGAACTAAACTTTTTTTTTTATTCTTATTTTCTCCCATTTTTTATGTTTTATTCATATTAAATTGTGTTTCATACCTAAATATTTGATGTTAAATGAAAGCCCTGTTTCCCCTGAATAAAATTATATATAATAAGTGTGGGTGCACATAATATGAAAGAGGCGAATTACGCCTGAACAAACATATAGCACAAATTCAAGTTTTTGTTTCCGTTTTGTTTTGATCACAACGTGTACATTTGGCTCAGTTCTAAAAGGGTTAACCCCTTAAGACCACAGGACGTTCTATGCCGTCCTTAATTGGCTGGCTCTAAACGCCGCAGGACGGCATAGAACGTCCTGGGCGGTCTTGCCTCCCACGTGGCCGGCGGCACATGGCCGCTGCAGATCACGGTCGGGGGGCATGCCTGGTCTGGGCATACCGCGGTCTACAGCTTCCGATCGCAGTGACAGGCTGTCACTGCAATCGGTATTTACCATGTGTCAGCAGATTTTAAAATCGGCTGACACATGGAGCCGCGGCATTTTCACTCTGCAGATCGCGGTCGGGGGACATGCCTGGCCCCCCAGGCAGTCCCCCTGCGGTCAGTGACCGCGATCTGCAGAGTATGATCGCAGTGAGAGGCTGTCTCTGCGATCTGAATGCAGAGACAGCCTCTCCCTGCGATCTGATAAAATAAAATAAAATAAATAAATTAAAATAAAATAAATTAAAGTTACAAATAAAATATACTTAGATCATTTATATATATATATATATATATATATATATATATATATGATCTAAGTATATATATATATATATAGAGAGAGAGAGAGACACACACATTAACACATACACTAAGTGTATTTTAATATTTATATATATATATAATTATATATATATATATATATATATTAATATCAAAATACACGTAGAAGGATATTGATTAAATATATACATAATTATAATTATATATATATTTTATAATAAAAAAATATGTAAATACGTTAAAAAAAATAAATAAAAAAAATAATAAAATATATATATATGTGTGTAATTTCATTCTAACTGTATTTTGATATTAATATATATATATATATATATATATAGATATCAAAATACACGTAGATCGAAATAATATATATATACCTAAGTATATACGTATACATCACTATATGTATACCTATATATAAATAAAAATTATTGTAAAAAAATTAAATACATATATATATATATATACACACACACACGTGTATATATAATAATTTTACATATATATTTATGCAATAATTTTACATAATTAGGTCATTTTATTAATTACAATTTGCGGGACCTGCCTAACAACACAGGCCGAAAGTATAGGGAATTTAATTTGCTAGCACTATATTTAACCCTATAACTTTCCAAGACACTATAAAACCTGTACATGGGGGGTACTGTTTTACTCGGGAGACATCGCTGAACACAAACAAATAAAAAACTGAAAAGTGTAACATGCTATATAGTCATGCTATATAAAGCAAGCCTTATATTTGACTCTGTAACTTTTGAAAACACCATAAAACCTGTACGTGAGGGGTACTGTTATACTCAGGAGACTTTGCTGAACACAAATATTTGTGTTTCAAAACCGTAAAATGTATTACAACAATGATATCGTCAGGGAAAGTGAATTTTTTTGCATTTTTCGCACACAAACGGCACTTACACTGACAATATTTTTGCTGTAATACTTTTTACTGTTTTGAAACACAAATATTTGTGTTCAGCAAAGTCTCCTGAGTATAACAGTACCCCTCACGTACAGGTTTTATGGTGTTTTCAAAAGTTACAGAGTCAAATATAAGGCTTGCGTTATATAGCATGACTATATAGCATGTTACACTTTTCAGTTTTTTCACAATGAAATTCGCCAGATTGGTTACGTTGGCTTTGAGACCGTATAGTAGCCCAGAAATAAGAATTACCTCCTTAATGGCATACCATTTGCAAAAGTAGACAACCCAAGGTATTGCAAATGGGGTATGTTCAGTCTTTTTTAGTAGCCACTTAGTCACAAACACTGGCCAAAATTGGCTTTCAAATTAGTTTTTTGCATTTTTCACACACAAACAAATATTAACGTTAACTTTGGCTAGTGTTTGTGACCAAGTGGCTACTAAAAAAGACTGGACATACCCCATTTGCAATACCTTGGGTTGTCTACTTTTGCAAATGGTATGCCATCATGGGGGTAATTCTTATTCCTGGGCTACCATACAGTCTCAAAGGCAACGTAACCAAACTGGCAAATTTCAATGTGAAAAAACTGAAAAGTGTAACATGCTATATTTGACCCTGTAGCTTCCCAAAACACCATAAAACCTGTACATAGGGGGTACTGTTTTACACATGAGACATCGCTGAATACAAATATGTGTATTTTATTGCAGTAAAAGCAAACAGTATTATGACATTCACAGTTAGAATGTCACATAGAACTAAGAAAATAAAAATAAATCGTATTTTCTCTCATTTTTTTATATTGTATTCATATTACGTTATGTTCCATACCTAAATATTTGAGGTTAAATGAAAGCCCTGTTTCCCCTGAATAAAATGATATTTAATAAGTGTGGGTGCATTTAATATGAAAGAGGTAAATTATTGTTGAACAGACATATAGTCAAAATCTGTGGTTTGTTTACATTTTTTTTGGTTCACAACTTGTACATTTGGCTGCGGTCTTAAGGGGTTAAGATATGATTTGATTTTTTTGTTGTTGTTATTTTGTGGATTTTTTCCTGATAAGTTATAGAGATCGAAATAATATGGAGCGAATACATCTGCTATTTGTTCTGTTGAATTAACTACTTTATCTCCTTTTTTTATTTTCATCAATTCAGTTTTATGTTCGCTTTTCCCTTAGCACTTTTGCTAAAATTTTATTAGGTTTATTACCCCGTTCACAGTATCGACTTTTTGTTATCATATAAATTTTAAGTTAACTATTTTAACCAATTTATATCTTAATTTAGTTAATTGCTCTGCAATTTCTGTTGTAGCATTAAGTTTATGTGTGGTTTCTAGGTTATTAATCTCTTCAATTATTTTCTTTGTTTTAAGGATTTTTTTTTTTTTTTTTTACACATGACCCTTAATTTAAAAATTGGCTTCTAGCAACTGGAAATGAAGTTTCCAAATTATTCTTTTCTTCAAAATACTGGATAATTATTGTTTTAAATGTATCTATTGATTCATTCGTTTTCCGTAATGTCTCATTTAGTTTCTGTCAGGGTGGCGGTCCGAAGACTAGGATCCCTTTGCCTGATGTGGAAGATGAGCGGAGTCTTCAGCGTGGAAGTGGATAAGCAGGACCTGGTGCAGGGTAACCACACGCCCCCTGGTGTTGAGCACCAGCATTTGTGCAGCCACAAACCAGAACCCTGATGCAGATTAGGAGAAGCCAGAGCAGATAAATGCTAAGATGTATCCAGTACTAGAACCAAGGTAAGATTAAAATAGACACCAAACAAGAAAACAAGACAAAACTAGTAGAACCCAGAACCAGAGAAGGATAAAAAGCAAAACCCAGAATATGTAGACAATACAAATGGGAAACATTAACAGAACATGGGCAGGGTAGGACTGTACATGGACTGGGAATACAAAATGAAACAAGACAACATATATAAGGCAAAACAAGAGGAGACAAAACTAAGTACTATATATGTAAAACATTGGAGATTTAGACATACATAAATGGCCAAGATGTATGCAGCCCACCACTGCGCCAAAGTACTCCAAGTACGGTGGGTCCTAACTGCCTAGATATGCATGACTAAATAAACAATAAAACACACACAGTACTTACCTGCAAAGAAAGGGGCAGATGACATGAAACAACTGTCTGCGGGAACCAACTGAAACAAAAGGATTAATGGAAAAGGAAAGGTTGTGGCAACATAAAACAAACATATAAAGGAATCCAGGAGACTGGGAATTCCAGGAACGGAATAAAGGAATGTACCCAGAAAACACAGCATAAAGAAAACCAGACACAGAATAGAAAACCAGAAAAACCAAGAAAAACTAAACAAGAATTTAAAAAGAGTACTGGATACCAGAAGCCATGGTCAGACAACAGAACAGAGCAGTTCCTAACAGTCTCCAATTATATGTTCTTTTTTTTAATGAGGGGATATTTAAATTTAAAATAATAGGAGAATGATCACTTCAAGTTTTAACACCTATTTCTACCCTATTTACCAAATGCAGAAATCTGTGGTTCAGAAAGAAATATTCAATTCTTGTATGTCGACAAGAATAAAAGGTATAATTTCTTATATCAGGGTTTCTAATTCTCCATATATCCATTAATTGTAGGTTATGTAAATCCTTTTTTATTTGTTTAATCTTAGAGTATTTAAGAGACGATAAACCTGTTGATGTATCTATTTATATATATATTTATTTATTATCATTATTGCCATTTATATAGCGCCAACAGATTCCGTAGCGATTTACAATATTATGAAAGGGGGGGTTTAACTATAATTACGACAATTACAAGAAATCCTTCAGGAACGATAGGTTTAAGAGGACTCTGCTCAAACAAGCTTACAGTTTATAGGAGGTGGGGTATAAAACACATTAGGACAGGAAATGTCAGTCATATAAGGTGGGAGTGAAGCAGAGCTGGAAGAGAGAGTAAAGTGCTACCCTTTAATAGAGAGCAAGAGACAGGTATGTGAGCTAGAGGTTACTCTGGGAGGCCATGTGCTTTCCTAAAGAGATGGGTTTTAAGGCACTTCTTAAAAGATTCAACACTAGGGGAGAGTCTCATGGTCTCATGGCGGTAGGCAGGCTATTCGATAGGAAAAGATCCGGCCGCGAGAAGTCCTACAAGCATGAGTTGGCCGTATGGGTGTGAGCAGCGGAGAGGAGAAGGTCATGGGCAGAGCGGAGAGACCGGGAAGGGGCATGCCTATAGATCTGTGAAGAGATATAAGAGGGGCTAGAATTGTTCAGTGCTTTATAGGTATGGGTTAGCACTTTGAATAAGATACAGAAAGCCAATGTAAGGACTGACATAGAGGTGAGGTGTGAGAGGACAGACTAGAGAGGAAAATCAGTCTGGTGGCAGCATTCATTACAGACTGTAGTGGGGCAATACGGCTTCTGGGAAGACCAATTAGGAGAGGGTTACAATAATCCATGCAGGAAATTAGTAGAGCATAGACAAGGGTAGCATCTTGCGTAAGAAAGGGGCGGATGCGGGCTATGTTTTTAAGATGGAATCTACAGGATTCTGAAACATACTGGATGTGAGGCTCAAAGGTGAGGCCAGAATCAAGCATTACACCAACACAGCGCGCTTGCAAGGATGGACTTATGTGGATACCACTAACTTGAAGGGAGAGCGAAAGAGGAGGATCAGTATTAGGAGGAGGAAAGACAAGGAGTTCAGTTTTAGAGAGATTGAGTTTCAGAAAGTGGGAGGACATCCACGTTGCAGGATGGCAGGGGAGATGTCCGGGGAGGAAGGTATATCTGGGTGTCATCAGCCTACAGGTGGTAGTGGAATCCAAATGAGGTAATACATTTGCCAAGAGAGGCAGTATAAAGAGAAAATAGAAGGGGATCAAGGACAGAGCCTTGGGGGACTCCAACAGAGACAGGATGAGGGGAGGAGGTATCATTAGAAAAGGAGACACTGACTGAGTGTTATGAGAGATAAGAGGAAAACCATGAGAGGACAGAGTCACAGAGACTGAGTGATTGAAGAGTTTGAAGAAGGAGAGCCTAAACAATGGTGTCAAAGGCAGCAGAGGTTAAGAAGAATTAGTATTTAGTAGTGGCCTTTGGATTTAGCTGCGAATAGGTTGTTAGTAACTTTGATAAGAGCAGTCTCAGTAGAGTGGAGAGGGCGGAAGCCAGATTGAAGAGGGTCAAGGAGAGAGTTGGAATTCAGGAAGTGAGACATAACGGTAAAAACAAGCCTTTCCAGAAGCTTTAAGGAAAAGGGGAGCAGGGATATGGGACAATAGTTAGAGGGGGAGGACGGGTCAAGAGAGGGTTTAGAGGGATAGGTTCTACAGTGGCATGTTTAAGGTCAGCAGGGAGAAGAGAGAGAGCAGTTGAAGTTGTGCGTTAAGGAAGGAACAAGACAGGGGGAGAGAGATCTGATAAGGTGAGATGGGACAGGATTGAGCGAGCACGTGGTGGGGTGAGAGGAAAGTAGAAGCACAGTAGCCAGGGAGAAAGTCTGAAGGGTAGGAAAGGCCTGATCAAAGTGTGGTTGAGAAAGAGAACGGCGGGGAGAAAGAGAAAAGGTGGGGAGAATTCTTTCCTTAGCTGTTCAATCTTGTCGGTAAAGTAGCATGCAAAGCTATCGGCTGTAAGGTTAGTTTGGGGGGTGGCTACAGCTGGGCAAAGAAAGGAGTTAAAGGTGTTAAAGAGATGCCTGGGATTGTGGGAGCATGAACTAATGAGAAAGGAAAAGTATGACTGTTTGGCGAAGGCAAGGGCTGTGCTGTATGGACACAATATTAATCTATAATGGAGATAGTCTGCGTGGGTGCGAGACTTCCTCCAGGAGTGTTCAGCACAATGGGAGCATCTTTGCAGGTAGTGTGTGAATTTAGTATGCCACAGCTGGGGGGTGTGCCCTCCACAAGGTGCATGTTTGGAGCAGGGCTGCAGCGTTCAAGGCAAAGGTGAGGGTAGTGTTATATGTGGGGATGGCCAGTGAGGGACAGGAGAGGGAAGGGATGTGAAGTTGTGAATCAATATCAGCTAACAGCTGCTAGAGGTCAATAGAATTAAGGATCCTCCTGAGTTGAGGGGGTTAGGCTGAGATTATTGGGTTGGGGTACTTGAGAGCAAATGATAAGAGGTGGTGATCAGAGAGAGGAAATGGAGTGCTGCAGATATTAGATACTGTACATGCATCAGAGGAAATAAGGTTGAGGGTATTGCCAGCTACATGGGTGGGAGAATTAGCCCACTGTGATAGCCCGCGGGAGGAAGTACTTGAAAGTAGTTTAGAGGCTGCTAAGTTTAAAGGTGGGTTAATGGGAATATTGAAGTCCCTGAGAATTAGGGATGGAATATTAAAAGAGAGGAAGTAGGATAGCCAGGTAGCAAAGTGGTCAAGGAAGAAGAGAGAGGAAATAACGGTAATGTTAGCAGAGAAGGGTTTGAAGAGACGAATCAAATGAATTTGAAATGGTGGGAAAGAGAGGGAAAGGGGGGGGGGGGTGGGTAGAGGTTTGAAGGAGCAGTTAGGTGAGAGGAGAAACCCTACACCACTGTTACATTCAGAGTCTTGGGTATATATATATATATATATATATATATATATATATATATATATATATACACACACATATATATAGTTGTGCTCTAGTTTATAATTTCTTTCATGGTCATGCAGGCCCCTGGGGATTTAAGGTTTAACGCTTCTAACTCTGCTAGTGCCAATAGCATCATTTACCCCCTGAACCAGCTAGATCCTATACCCATTGTTGGGAGGATGACGTGTCACATGAGCAGATGAGCTCAGACGAGTTTTACTTGCTCCTTGATGCAACTATGACTAGATCAGTCACTCAAGCCATCTACACTGCAATGGGACTGATGTAGGACAACATATCCTATTCTATTACGCACACCATCATGTCCACTAAACATGCTTCTTGTGTTTTGCCTCAATCCCTCTGAGGATAAACTGGTGGTCCCTAGTGATCATAAGGCTACCAAGAATACCCACCATATGGTCAAACACACCTCCAAAACAATGCATATGGACAGGTTGCATCCTGTTGCTATTGATGACTTGGTTACACCACAAAAAAGATTCACCTGCCGGGGATAATCAGTGAGGACATGGAAGAGGGCAAAAGCCCTAATGGATTTTTCCGACTCGGATTTGGTATCTGAGGAGGTTTCAGAAAAGTTGATGTGGTCGACTCTTTTGATTCTGAGACATCTTCTCCAGACTGCAGTCTGGGGTTCTTCCTAAGGATGGTACAGAGGACTCGACCCTCCTTGATAAGCAAGGGGAACCTCTATTTGGATTAGATATCCTTCAGCCAAATATACTGTGGCATTGTACAAAAAAAAACCTGGATAAGGCTGCGAGGAATAAACTCCAAGGAGAATGTCCGTGACCCATCGTCCCTGACCTGGCACTCCTGATGTAGACCCTAAGGTCACCCAATTCCTGAGCAAATCAGATTGGAAAGTCAAGAGAGGGTCGGATTTTTCACTACAACATTGCCAAGACAAGGTCTGGGACCGAATATCAGATTTTTTTGCATGGCAAAAATGGCTTTAACAGAGGGTACACCCGTAGATATGCTTGCCATTAGTGGCTAATCCAAAGTTCAATTTGCATGATAGGCAACATTGGCCACTAATATACTTAAACTATCCTCATTACAATTGAACCATTGCTAGTTAATCACAGGCAAAAGACTTTCTCTTCTGAGATAATTTTGTTAAGGCGCTTGGCAATGTTGCCAGTACCTTCATGGCACTTGACCAGGTGCCATCAAACATGAAACAAGTGTTCTCTCAGAAGGTTTTTTCGCAGAACTGGCAGACATCGAGGCCGTCTGCCCAGCCGTTATGATCAAGGCACCACTACAAATCGATACCAAGTTGCTGACACCAAGTCACCTTAGCCCTTTTTTCCCGTCCGGGGCAGATCTTGAGAGTCACAAGGGGACAGGTGATCCTCCTATGTCTGACGGGTTTATGTTGAGTTCTATATTGTCCCTTCTGCCTTCCATATCATATGTGGGAGCAGACTGTGCCATTTTCTAAATGCCTGGTGTGTGTTTACCACAGATGTTTAGGTTTAAACACCATTCTAGGTTAACACAACATCCAGTTCAAAGCTCCTTATCTCACCGGATCATCTTCTTTCCACCAGACAAGATCCTAGTATTGGAGGTAATTCAAACACTGTCGGGAAAAGGCGCAATTTGTAAGGTTCCGTTTTCCACTCCAGGATTTCTGAGCAACTTTTCCTTGGTCTCCAGGAGGCAGTATAAGACTAGTTATCAATCTTCGCCCATAAATGCGTTTGTCACATACCATTATTTCAAGATAGATGGTATTCACTGTCTCCAGGACCTACTCAGGTTGGGAGATTGAATGGTCAAACTCCATCTTCAGGATGCGTATCTCATGATCATGATTGCTAAAGAGTGCCGGTACTTTCTTCAAATGCGGTGAGAATTGTGGCCCTCAACATGCCTCTCTTTTAGTCTTTCATCAGCCCTTGGTTTTTCATTTTTAAATTTTTTATATACATATATTTGCTTGTTATCATAATCTAAATAAATTCTTTATACTTTATTTATTCTAGCATTTTGCGTTTCTTACATTCTGTATATACTCTCTTCATTACTCGAGACTTAATGTTTGGAGTAGAACTGTTTTATTCAGCCAAAACATCCTGTATTTATACACAGACCCCCAATATGGGGTCTCCATAGAGAATAACAAACTCTTCCCAGGCGTCTGTGTCTGGGAGATAATTAAATCCAGAATATGGTAATTCAATTATCTCCAGCTACAGGAAAACTAAATTTTTTTATAAAATCCCCCCAAAGTATCCCAAAAATTAACAAGAACCCCACAAGAGTCATATCCCCGGATACCCCTGATCTGAGCACCCAAGTTGGCCAAATAGTGCTCAGATCCGTTCGGTAGAATAAAATCGTCACCGGAGGAAAGTTCCGACCTGCCGACCACAAGGTAAAGGCCCAAAACAGGAACAAATGCTCCCTCCAGTCGGTAGTTCATATCTCCAGAACGTCGTTCCAATAGCTGGTCGGGAAGTAGGACGGGGCAGTGCTACAATCTTGGGGTTTTTGTGAGTGCATAGACGAAAAGAGTTCCAGGTACTGCCTGCGTTCGGGAGATAAAATGGCCGCCATCCTTTTGTCGATCACATGTGTTCGGTCACACGAAATGGCGTCCACCCAGGGGAAGCACTCATTAATTACTTCCCTTGCGGTCTCGCATGTATGTTAATGGTTTGCAGGGTTCTAATTAGGTACTGGTGTGGTCTTTGTTCGGGAGTTAAACCAACTGGGCTCGAATACAATAACTCCCGAACGGACGAAAACGAAACGTTTAAACATTTCCTACAAGTGATGGGGTATTCCGTCACAGAAAGGTGAAAGGATCTTAACATGTATAGCTTGGAGGAAAGACGAGACAGGGGGTATATGATAGAAACATTTAAATACATAAAGGGAATCAACACAGTAAACGTGGAGACTATATTTTAAAGAAGAAAAACTACCACAACAAGAGGACATAGTCTTAAATTAGAGGGGCAAAGGTTTAAAAGTAATATCAGGAAGTATTACTTTACTGAGAGGGTAGTGCATAAATGGAATAGCCTTTCAGCTGAAGAATTATGGTAGAGTTTAACACAGTGAAGGAGTTTAAGCATGCGTGGGATAGGCATAAGGCTATCCTAGCTATAAGATAAGGCCAGGGAGTAATGAGAATACTTAGAAAATTGCGCAGACTTGATGGGCCGAAAGGTTCTTATCTGCCGTCACATTATATGATTCTATATAAAGGAAAATAACAATTAATAGTGATGATGAGAAATAATAATTAGAAAAACAAAAAAAACATCTCATAGGCAAAAGAGACATGGAATGTAGGTAGTAAAGCAGTGTTCCGTATCTCCAGCTATCCGTTCTAGGACCAGGAGCCAGTCTTCATCCCAGAGCAAATGCATTTAGGGTCTCCGTATATCCAAGAAACAGGGGTGTGGAAATGCACACAATCCCCATACAATATGTATCTGGGTGCAGCCAGGCCGGTCCCAGTACCAGGAGCCAGATACTTGATGAGACAAAAATAGAGGAAGGTCCAGACACTCCAGAATACAATAAAGGCAACTTTTATTGAATCTTGGTATTTGGTCCCCACCAAATACAACTTAACACAATATTTAAACAATTGCAAAACACTAATTAGTCTCTTCGGGTAACGTGATTCTTTACCAGACAAAGGGAGAACTTATTAAAGTAATAACTCACTCAAAATTAGATTTTGGCCCCAAGAAAGTACAATACACACTTCAGTCTCATTAGATATATACCCTGTGGATTACCAAGCCTCGCCCAGAGGTGGAGATAAGGCGTACCTATAGTAACTATAAGTGACCACCCCCTTGTGTTCGACACCAACATTAATCCAAATGGAAACATTTGGTTCTATCTCCTCTTATGTACTAGCCACAGAAATAATAATTGCATCTATGAATTTTTTTTTTTTTTTACCATTTTTCCATTCCACACTCCTTACTTGTGACCCAATATAGCGGACATCCCAATCTCTTCCCCTATGGCTAAGTTACGCAAATCATGTTTGAGCTTTATTAGAAGATTGTGCTTGTCCCATTATAAATATAATAAAAATGAGGGTTAATTATTAATCTGTGGGTATTAATGTTTCTTTTGGAGATAATACTAGAACACAAGGTTAATGGCTATTAACATATCAAAGGACCCCCCCTATCTAAGAGGGAATCTAAACATACACTGTGTGCAGAATTATTAGGCAAATGAGTATTTTGACCACATCATCCTCTTTATGCATGTTGTCTTACTCCAAGCTGTATAGGCTTGAAAGCCTACTACCAATTAAGCATATTAGGTTATGTGCATCTCTGTAATGAGAAGGGGTGTGGTCTAATGACATCAACACCCTATATCAGGTGTGCATAATTATTAGGCAACTTCCTTTCCTTTGGCAAAATGGGTCAAAAGAAGGACTTGACAGGCTCAGAAAAGTCAAAAATAGTGAGATATCTTGCAGAGGGATGCAGCACTCTTAAAATTGCAAAGCTTCTGAAGCGTGATCATCGAACAATCAAGCGTTCCATTCAAAATAGTAAACAGGGTCGCAAGAAGCGTGTGGAGAAACCAAGGCGCAAAATAACTGCCCATGAACTGAGAAAAGTCAAGCGTGCAGCTGCCAAGATGCCACTTGCCACCAGTTTGGCCATATTTCAGAGCTGCAACATCACTGGAGTGCCCAAAAGCACAAGGTGTGCAATACTCAGAGACATGGCCAAGGTAAGAAAGGCTGAAAGACGACCACCACTGAACAAGACACACAAGCTGAAACGTCAAGACTGGGCCAAGAAATATCTCAAGACTGATTTTTCTAAGGTTTTATGGACTGATGAAATGAGAGTGAGTCTTGATGGGCCAGATGGATGGATTGGTAAAGGGCAGAGAGCTCCAGTCCGACTCAGACGCCAGCAAGGTGGAGGTGGAGTACTGGTTTGGGCTGGTATCATCAAAGATGAGCTTGTGGGGCCTTTTTGGGTTGAGGATGGAGTCAAGCTCAACTCCCAGTTTCTGGAAGACACCTTCTTCAAGCAGTGGTACAGGAAGAAGTCTGCATCCTTCAAGAAAAACATGATTTTCATGCAGGACAATGCTCCATCACACGCGTCCAAGTACTCCACAGCGTGGCTGGCAAGAAAGGGTATAAAAGAAGAAAATCTAATGACATGGCCTCCTTGTTCATCTGATCTGAACCCCATTGAGAACCTGTGGTCCATCATCAAATGTGAGATTTACAAGGAGGGAAAACAGTACACCTCTCTGAACAGTGTTTGGGAGGCTGTGGTTGCTGCTGCCCGCAATGTTGATGGTGAACAGATCAAAACACTGACAGAATCCATGGATGGCAGGCTTTTGAGTGTCCTTGCAAAGAAAGGTGGCTATATTGGTCACTGATTTGTTTTTGTTATGTTTTTGAATGTAAGAAATGTATATTTGTGAATGTTGAGATGTTATATTGGTTTCACTGGTAAAAATAAATAATTGAAATGGGTATATATTTGTTTTTTGTTAAGTTGCCTAATAATTATGCACAGTAATAGTCACCTGCACACACAGATATCCCCCTAAAATAGCTATAACTAAAAACAAACTAAAAACTACTTCCAAAATTATTCAGCTTTGATATTAATGAGTTTTTTGGGTTCATTGAGAACATGGTTGTTGTTCAATAATAAAATTAATCCTCAAAAATACAACTTGCCTAATAATTCTGCACTCCCTGTATAGCAAATTGGAGATTTAGTTTATATTTAAACCAGACTTCCAGGCCACTTGTGTGTGACTTCTCACACCTTGCAGGGCCTTTGATTAATCAAAGGATTAATCCAAATGATAAACCATCTGACCCCTTTCTCATTCCTATGCAATTTACAATTTACCCCTTCTGTCATCTGACCTCTGCCAAGTGGTCAATTCATATATGCACTACATGAATTACATTAAATGGCAATATTCTATAGCGCAACAATGAATTATGCACCCTTCGCGCGACAGTCATCAGGCAAGGAGAGGTAACATAGTTTGCCAGCACGGGTGGCTGTAAGGCCTCTGGCACTCCCTTGTCTGAGTACTGCGGTAACCACTGAGTAGCTTTTGTGTTATTGCAGGGTTTGAAATGGTAAGTTCCGAGGGGCGGGGCCTGAGCTTCATGGCGGTTGGACGTACTTCGTGAGAGCTCCGAGCTCAATCCTCCTTTCTAACCGACATAATTGCACTCCAGCCAGCCAGGAACTGTTAAAACGACCGAAGCCTGACCGTACTCTCCTCAGGACCCGACCGAGGTGCCCCAGGTCTGCAGCCCACAGGTGCACGGAGCGTCCGTCGACGATATAGGGAGTGAGGCCTAGCAGTATCGCCGGACGGGTGAGGCGGCCTATTCTGACTCGGATTGTTTTGATAGTGATCTAACCCTTGTGAGACCTCTGTGCTTGGACTGTATAAGCAGATACGGTCACTGCGGACAATCCTCCTCAGATAGCTGAACTCACCAATACTAGTTTCATCCAAAAGCTGGTTTATTCAGAACATCACACAACAGGAATACAGCAGAATGAATGTTTTTTAGTATTATGCGGTCAAAAGATGATGCTTTCCTTAGCTTAGCATGGAATACAAGAATCCCAGTTACATGAGGTAAATACAAGCAGCCATGACACAGGAAGTACAGCAAGAACAGGGCAGAGTTTACATAGCAGGAAATGATGTAAGATGCTCACAGGAGGAACAAGAGCATTACCAAAACGGGCCAGAAGGTGGCAGCAAATACCTACCCATAGAAAAATACAAGGTAAATAAATCACAGAATATGCTATGTAAATTGCATCTACAATAACGAGAATATTAACTGTGTAACAGCACACGGCCGATCCCCCGCTCTGTGCGACCTAGAGCCCTCCCAAGCCTGAATGGAGCCCTGTCCCCCCACCAAGGACCGGTGGGGGTTATCCCGGTCCACCATAGCCTGCACCGGTGACCAAGCGGCTCAGCAACAAGTTCTCGCCTACACTTTCACCTCAAGTGAAGAATCGGGCTCGATGCGAGACGGGCCTCGCATACAGGCCACACCACGAATGGCGCCTACACAGGCAGACCCTAGCAAAGATTGCGCACTTAATCCCTCACAACTAGTTAATGTTAAGCGATTTCAATTGCATATAGACTAAACCTGTTTACAAATGCAACATTAACATCTACAATAACGAGAATATTAACTGTGTAACAGCATTGTCTGACATTGTAAATGTCACTATTTTATACCATAACGGTAGTTATACAAGTGCAAATAAACAACAGTGCAATTTGCTTGATGTCTTGAGAACGTGAAAAACATAAAGAAAAAATCATGCAAAAAATGCAACAACTTCAAGTTAACATTAACGTCCAAGACTCTTCCTTCTTGAAGTCAAAGTTAGGAACAAACAACATACGCAAGTAAGTTCATTCTCCAAAGGGTAAGAGCAGAATAAGTTCAGTGATAGGTCTGATGAAGGTCTTTACAGTCTCTTGTCTTGCAACCTTCACCTCCACCTTGCGTACCTTGCCATCATCACTAGGAACACTCTTTATAATAAGTCCCATAGGCCACTCGAGTCTCCCAGCTTGTTGATCCTTGAGCAGAACAAGATCTCCAACTTTAATGTTAGGATTTGGGTGTGGCCATTTCCTGCGTCCTTGTAAAGTAGAAAGGTACTCCATCTTCCAACGATTCCAGAAGCAGTTGGCGAGGTGTTGCACTCGCTTCCACTGGTCATAGTGCAAGTTTCCTGAGTTAAAGTTTCCGGGTGGGACAGGAATAGACCCAAGCTTTTGGGTAAGCAGAGTAGTAACAGTCCCACAAAGTTCAAGTCTAGGGATTGTGTGCTCTGGCTTAGGTGCTAACTTAGCTTTCCCAAACAGAAACCCTATGTGGACTTGATTAGAAGAGTCTCTTACCTTGAGGTAGGCAACAGCCGCTATAGCCTCAGTTGAGGCATCTGAGAAGATGTGAAGTTCTTTTCTCTGACTTGTAGTAAGGGAAGCTGAATTGTAGCAGCGTGGTATACGGATTCCATCTAAGGCACGTAGAGATTGTTTCCAGGACTCCCAATTAAGAAGCTTGTCTGATGGCAGTGGAGCATCCCAATCTTTACTAGTCTCTGAGAATTGCCTAAGCAAGGATTTGCCTTGTATGGTAATGGAAGCAACGAATCCCATTGGATCATATAGGCTATTTACTACTGACAGAACACCACGCTTGGTAAACGGTTTGTCTGTAGAGCTGACTTGAAAGCCGAAGGTATCCTTTGACAAGTCCCACCGTAGGCGCAGACTTCTCTGTTCAGGTGGCATGTCCATTCCAAGATTAAGGTCTTTAAACCCTGTGGCATGATCGTCAGGTTGAAAGGCTTTCATGACGGCAACACTATTTGAGGCAATCTTGTGTAGTCTGAGGTTAGTCTCAGAGAGCATATCTTGTGTCCTCTTGAGCAGATCTATGGCTTCTTCATCTGTAGGTAAAGACTTAAGCCCATCGTCAACATAAAAGTCTCTCTCAACAAAGTGTCGAGCGTCACTGCCATACTCCTTTTCTCCTTGAAGGGCAGTCCTTCGTAAACCATATGTTGCAACAGCGGGTGAGGGACTATTCCCGAAGACATGAACCTTCATGCGGTATTCTATGATCTCATTGTCCATGTGGTTGTTACGGTGCCACAGAAACCTTAGGAAGTTCCTATGGTCTTCATGTACAATGAAGCAATGAAACATTTGCTCAATGTCGGCAGTTATTGTAACTGGCTCTCTTCTAAACCTCATGAGTACACCTACAAGGTTGTTGGTTAAATTCGAACCTGTGAGTAGAACATCGTTCAGGGATACGCCTTGATGCTTGGCACTGGAGTCAAATACTACCCTGATTTGTTTGGGCTTGCGTGGATGATACACTCCGAAGAAAGGCAGGTACCAGCACTCATCATGACTTTGAAGTGGTGGCGCTGGTTCGGCATGATCATTGTCGAAGATCCTTTTCATGAAAGCAATGAAATGATCCTTCATTTCAGGTCTGTTCTTTAGTGTTCGTTGAAGTGAATTCAATCTGGATACAGCCTGTTCACGATTGGTAGGGAGTTTGGCTCTTGCTGCTCGAAAAGGTAAAGGCGCAACCCAGCTGTTAGACTCGTTCTGGAAGAATTCTTTGTCCATTATTTTGCTGAATTCTTTGTCTTCAATCGACAAGGCTAATTTGTTGTCATCATTTGTAGTACTAAACACTGCAGCGCCTAGGTTGTCGTAAGAAAGAATAGAAGCAGTATGCCGTACTTGTATCACGTCAAGAGGTTTTTCCTTTACTTCATAATGGCGAGGGCATCGTTTGAAGTGGGAGGCACGTCCATTCCCCAGTATGTAAGTTTTGAAGGAGCGGATCTCAGATGACGTACGCTTCCTGTCTAAGCATACATCGCCCACTATTACCCAGCCTAGGTCAAGTCTTTGTGCATAAGGGGCGTCGTCAGGTCCATTACACTGGTCGCGCACTTTATGTACTCTGAGGATGTCTCTTCCTAGGAGAACCAAAATTTCAGCATTCATGTCCATTGCAGGAATCTCATCGACAAGGTGCCTTAAGTGAGGATGGTGATATGCGGCTTCTGGAGTGGGAATCTCTTGCCTTTCATCTGGTATCTGGTCACACTCAACTAATGTTGGTAGGGGTATACCCTGTCCCCCCTTGATGTGAGAAACCATGAACCCATCCACTCTTCTGCCAAAAGCCTCTACACGACCAGAACAGGTTCTAAGAGTATACGGTGTGGGATGACCCTCTATGCCAAAGATCTCAAAGAATTTAGGCTTAACCAGGGATCTATTGCTCTGTTCATCTATTATGGCATATATCTTAGTAGCTTTCTCAGGGTGGTCCTTTGGGTATATCCTGACTAGGCATACCTTGGCGCAGCATTTGTGATCCAAGCCTTCTCCACAGACTTCTGTGCATGAAGAGAGAACGTTATTCTTGGCTGGAGCATGACTTTGTTGCTCCCCGCCATAACTTGAGGCAGGTAAGGAGGTAGGTGGCTGCTGTAACTTGTCTGGAAGTGGAGTAGGATGCATAGCTGTAACATGTTTGTCGCTGCTGCATTCTGTGCACTTGATGAGGGCTTCACAGTCTTTAGCAAGGTGGCTATAAGAAGCACAGCACTTGAAGCATATTCCAAGTTTCTGGAGAATCTCCTTGCGCTCTTGTAAAGTCTTGGCCCTAAGTCCACAACATTTCTTAAGAGGGTGAGGCTTCTTGTGAATAGGACACTGGCGATTAGGGTCTTTATCTTTGTCAACCACGCACTCATCACTAGGTGAGGTAACGGAGGGTGAGATGTCTGTCCTCTTGACCGATATTGCTTTATTAAAGTCTCTACGTTTAGGTGCTGTGTTATCATACCTTGATGATGATGAGGAGGATGAAGCAGGCATGTTGGGTTCACTGAAGCTGAAGCTGGGGTCATTTCTCATCCAAGCTTGATCACTAATGAACCTGCAAAAGTATGAGAATGGAGGAAAAGATACATTATAGTCTCTTTTATACTTTGATCCTTGTTGTGCCCATTTCTCTTGTAGGCTGTATGGCAGTTTAGACACCACTGGGTTGACACCATGAGCAGTGTCCAAGAAGCTTAGTCCAGGTAGACGTGGATCTCTCTTTGCCAACTCCAATTCCATGAGGAGGTCACTTAGATCTTGCAGCTTGCAATGGTCTTTGTTTGATATTTTTGGAAAGTTTTGCAGTCTCTTGAATAGAGCACTTTCTATGGCTTCAGAGCTACCATAAGTTTGCTCAAGTCTTGCCCATGCGGCAGAAAGACCTGCATCTGGGTGGTCAACATGTACTGTTCTCAGTCTTTTAACACGATCAGAGGATTCTGGTCCCAACCATTTTATGATCAAATCAAGTTCTTCCCTAGCAGTAAGGTAGAGATCAGCAATAGCAGCCTTGAATGTTGCTCTCCAGGCCCTGTAGCTCTCTGCACTATCGTCAAACCTTGAGAGGCTTGTGTTAATGAGCTCACGGCGCACCATATATCTGGCGAAGTCATTCCAATCTGATTTCTCACTCTTTGGTACCAAAGTAACTTGTGGAACCCCTTGGTTGTGAAAGTTCTCTGGTGATGTAGGGTGAGGTTCACCAGGGTAGAATGATGTAGCATGAGCGTTTAACTTTGGCTTAGTCTCTAAGGCTTGTGCTGGCGGTGGCTTCAGATGCAGCTTGTCACCGAAAGTCACATTGTTGTTTGCAGGAGAAGATGTGGTTGGTTGCATAGATGTACCTGTATTGTAGACTTGAAGAGGCTCAGGCATATTGTGTTGGTAGGTCTCCGTGTTGAGAGTCTGAACAGTGTTGTTTGTAGGAAGTACAGGAGATGACTCTGTATCCTTGCAAATGTTATGCTTTAGTATATATTCACTGGTGCGTTCAACTGGATCTTCCAGTTCTGCTGGGATAAGACAGTCCAGATTAGTGCTTTGTCTCATTGCTTGTTCGAGGACTTTTAGCCTTGCCAGGGAAGCTGCTTTCTCACCTTCCATTTGCAGAATCTTTATTTGTGCTTCTTCCTCTGCTTGCTTTCTGACAAAAGAGCTTTGCACCTTTTTTGCTTCAGCATCAGCGCGGGCCTCAATAAGCTTATCATTTAATATTGAATTTCTGGAGCAAGAGGATCGAGAAGAAGGTGCGGTGCGCTTGGTTGAGGTGGATCTGTGAGATCTGGTCTCCAGCAGATGAGCTATGCGGAGTTCTGCCTTAAGCTTAGCATTTTGCACTTCAAGATCCCTTTGTCGGTTTAGTGCATTGGTCCTGGTCAGTTCTGCTGAAGAATCCTCTATATTAGAGTCCTGCAAGAAGGCTGAGTATTTTACAGACAACCACTTATAGCGTTCATATGCGGCACATAGGCGATTTACAGAGTCTCTTAATTCAGCCGGTTGATCAGTGAAATTTGCCAAAACTGACATGCAGTGTGAGGTTCTGTCCCAGAGGTCTGACAGATTACTGGAGAACTCATCTCTAGTTGCTTCATAGTTTTCTCTGAGTTTCTGTGTCGGTTTTATTATACGTTTGGCTTTTACACTTTGTTCTGTAATATCTGCTGGATCTGTTCCCTGTGCACCTTCTGTCTGTATTGCTTCTGCCATAAAAGAGTGTTCAGAGCGTTGGCTAGACATTTTATATTGTATTGCAGAAAATGGTACTGTCTCTTTAAGGAACCACACAGCAGCTTAGACGGGTAACACAGTTCAGTGTAGAGAAACAGCTTCAATGTTCACATGAAGTGCAGTTAGAATGCAGTAAGAACAGATCATATGCAGTGCAGTGAGCTTCAGCCACCATGTACTTCACAAGATGGGGGATGGGACTGAGCTGCTTCACAAGATGGAGGATGGGACTGAGCTGCTTCACAAGATGGGGGATGGGACTGAGCTGGATTGTAAATTATGCTCTCACAAATACACAGCAGCTGCAGGAATTATATGCATCTTTTGACTATTCTGACTCGGATTGTTTTGATAGTGATCTAACCCTTGTGAGACCTCTGTGCTTGGACTGTATAAGCAGATACGGTCACTGCGGACAATCCTCCTCAGATAGCTGAACTCACCAATACTAGTTTCATCCAAAAGCTGGTTTATTCAGAACATCACACAACAGGAATACAGCAGAATGAATGTTTTTTAGTATTATGCGGTCAAAAGATGATGCTTTCCTTAGCTTAGCATGGAATACAAGAATCCCAGTTACATGAGGTAAATACAAGCAGCCATGACGCAGGAAGTACAGCAAGAACAGGGCGGAGTTTACATAGCAGGAAATGATGTAAGATGCTCACAGGAGGAACAAGAGCATTACCAAAACGGGCCAGAAGGTGGCAGCAAATACCTACCCATAGAAAAATACAAGGTAAATAAATCACAGAATATGCTATGTAAATTGCATCTACAATAACGAGAATATTAACTGTGTAACAGCACACGGCCGATCCCCCGCTCTGTGCGACCTAGAGCCCTCCCAAGCCTGAATGGAGCCCTGTCCCCCCACCAAGGACCGGTGGGGGTTATCCCGGTCCACCATAGCCTGCACCGGTGACCAAGCGGCTCAGCAACAAGTTCTCGCCTACACTTTCACCTCAAGTGAAGAATCGGGCTCGATGCGAGACGGGCCTCGCATACAGGCCACACCACGAATGGCGCCTACACAGGCAGACCCTAGCAAAGATTGCGCACTTAATCCCTCACAACTAGTTAATGTTAAGCGATTTCAATTGCATATAGACTAAACCTGTTTACAAATGCAACATTAAACCATAATATATAAAAAAGAGGTATTAATACTAAGGAAATGTTAGATGCCATTGTTATTGAACCCTATACTGTATTGCATTGCAAATTTCCCTCTCTCTATTCTGTTCCCCATCTAATATGCCTCAATAAAATACAGATTGACAAAAAAAAAAGAAATGGTAAGTCCCTGTAGATAATGAGCTTTAGGTTGTTATATTATATACAGTTGCAAGAAAAAATATGTGAACCCTTTGGAATGATATGCACAAATTGGTCATAAAATGTGATCTGATCATCATCTAAGTCACAACAATAGACAATCACAGTCTGCTTAAACTAATAACACACAAAGAATGAAATGTTACCATGTTTTTATTGAACACATCATGTAAACATTCACAGTGCAGGTGGAAAAAGTATGTGAACCCCTAATGACATCTCCAAGAGCTAATTGGAGTGAGATGTCAGCCAACTGGAGTCCAATTAATGAGATGAGATTGAAGGTGTTGGTTACAGCTGCCCTGCCCTATAAAAAACACACACCAGTTCTGGGTTTGCTTTTCACAAGAAGCATTGCCTGATGTGAATGATGCCTCGCACAAAAGAGCTCTCAGAAGACCTACGATTAAGAATTGTTGACTTGCATAAAGCTGGAAAGGGTTATAAAAGTATCTCCAAAAGCCTTGCTGTTCATCAGTCCACGGTAAGACAAATAGTCTATAAATGGAGAAAGTTCAGCACTGCTGCTACTCTCACTACGAGTGGCCGTCCTGTAAAGATGACTGCAAGAGCACAGCGCAGACTGCTCAGTGAGGTGAAGAAGAATCCTAGAGTGTCAGCTAAAGACTTACAAAAGTCACTGGCAAATGCTAAAATCCCTGTTAGCGAATCTACAATACGTAAAACACTAAACAAGAATGTATTTCATGGGAGGATACCACAAAGGAAGCCACTGCTGTCCAAACAAAACATTGCTGCACATTTTTCAGATTGCACAAGAGCACCTGGATGTTCCACAGCAGTACTGGCAAAATATTCTGTGGACAGATGAAACCAAAGTTGAGTTGATGGAAGAAACACACAACACTATGTGTGGCGAAAAAAAGGCACAGCACACCAACATCAAAACCTCATCCCAACTGTGAAGTATGGGTGTTGCAACAGGACAATGACCCAAAGCATAGAAGTAAATCAACAACAGAATGGCTTAAACAGAAGAAAAGTGGCCCAGTCAGAGTCCTGACCTCAACCCGAGTGAGATGCTGTGGCATGACCTCAAGAAAGCGATTCACACCAGACATCCCAGGAATATTGCTGAACTGAAACAGTTCTGTAAAGAGGAATGGTCAAGAATTACTCCTGACCATTGTGCACGTCTGATCTGCAACTACAGGAAACGTTTGGTTGAAGTTATTGCTGCCAAAGGAGGTTCAACCAGCTATTAAATCCAAGGGTTCGCATACTTTTTCCACCTGCACTGTGAATGTTTACATGGTGTGTTCAATAAAAACATGGCAATATTTCATTCTTTGTGTGTTATTAGTTTAAGCAGACTGTGATTGTCTATTGTTGTGACTTAGATGATGATCAGATCACATTTTATGACCAATTTGTGCAGAAATCCATATCATTCCAAAGGGTTCACATACTTTTTCTTGTAACTATATGACCCCTTGTCCGGGCCTTTTGCAAGAATGTTATTTTGCATGCTACACGGGTAAATTGTGTCACCACTTCCTGAGGGGAGTCCACCAAGGCCGTGTATTCTGTATACCGGATCCACTGCTGTGGCTCCTGCCACATGGGACACTGCCAGCGAGTCCACAAGACCCTGCAAAACTGCAGCAAGTCCTTTGGTGTAATACTCTCCAGTATTCCCCTGATCCTCACGTTTTTATATCTCTGCTGGAGGAGAAGGTACTTCACAGACAACTCCAGACCCGCAATCCTATCCAAGACCTTTATCTTCTGGTCGGGTGAAAACACTGAAGGTGGCTGGTGCCGGTGCCTGGCAGACTCCATGGTAAGTATGCACTGGGATTGATTGCCCACCTCTTGTCAGAGGGCTCCCAGCTCAGCTTGGAACATCTGCTTAAAGTCCCGGATGTTATAATGGTTAACCCTTGTTTTGTTTTTTCTATTAATATTTTCAGTATATTTTCTTTGCTGCTGAGAAATTGAGAAAGTGATAAAGCATAATATTTGCCTCCTCATCCTTAATAAAATTATGACTTTACATCATGTAAATAGTAAAATCTGTCAATTTTACTCCTGATATTCCAATTGTCAATGCAACTCCTGTCATACGGGCTGATGTTTCCAGTTATAGCCAACTGGAGTTCATGTAGCTGCTTCTGGAGACGATATTTTAGGGGATATTGTTACCCAGAAAAGATTCTGCAAACAATTTGTTAGAAATGGAAAATATTTTTTCATACAATGTTTCTTTAATAAATGACCTCTTACCCATATTAAAGGAATATGGTGTTCAGACTTTAGGACACCATCTTGTCCTAGGTCAGTTATGGTGAACCTTTTTGAGCCAGAGTGCCCAAACCGCAATACATGCCAACTTTTTTACCTCAAAGTGCCAACATGGCAATTAAACCTGAATTCTGAGGTTTAAGTTTAGAAAAAAACAACTCATACAGTTGTCCGAACTAATTCTCCTCTTCTCTCCCCCCAGCATCTTCCCTTCTCTACCCACAGCATATCCCCCTTTCCCCCCAGCATCTCCTCCTCCTCTCCCCTTCTCCCCCAGCATCTCCTTCTCCTCTCCCCAGATTCTCCTCTTCCTCTCCCACAGATTCTCCTCTTCCTTTCCCCCAGCATCTCCTCTTCCTCTCCCCCAGCATCTCCTCCTCCGCGGCGCCTGATTGACGTAATTTCCAGCAGAGGGAGCAGTGCTGGAACAGCACTAAGTCAGTGCTCACTCACAGCCCCCCATCCTACCCACCCACCCACCAGTGCCACCTTAAGAACATTATGGGCCCCCGGGAAAAGCAGTGCACTGGGGCCCTGCCTATACACAACTCACAGGAATAAAAATTTAAATTATAGATAAAATTAGGTTTAAATGTATTAGTATCTCCAACAAATGCAATACATGAATAAAATACATACACACAGACTGCTGAATATATACACACCAACACACAGACACAGACACAGACTGCTGAATACATACACACCGACACACACACACAGACTTCTGAATAGATACACACAGACACACACACACAGTCCTCTGCATACACGCACACACATGTGTGAGAGGGTTGCCGTGTGTGGCGGGGGGTGCTGTGTGTGTGAGGGGTGCTGTGTGTGAGAAGGGGGTGCTGCTGCAAATATATTAATATAATCTGTATCCCTCCGGTGGTATTGTGGTGGTAAGAGGGACAGGTCCTGCAGCTCTCCTGTCCTCCCGTGCGCAGATTGCAGTGTTGAGCATTGCCATGGTAACGCGTGGCAACGCTCCTCACAGATTGCTCGCGGGAGGACAGGAGAGCTGCTTCTCAGATCCCTCAACCTGTCCTCCTGACACGGAAGCAGAGTAGGCGACTGCCCTTGCATTGATGCTGACTGGTGACTTGTGGCCGCGTGCCCATAGAGATGTCTCGGCATGAAACCTGTGGCACGCGTGCCATAGGTTCGCCATCACTGTCCTAGGTTAATGTAACAAGTCAGGGAATTTCCCACATCATGTGTACCCTTAAGTTTTAGTCTAAACATAGATAAGATGTTCCCATGTGAAATGACCAAGTTATGGCCTTGTATCTTTGCCAAGTTAAGGTAGGTCCTAACATGACCTAAATTGAAAATCTAAGACATAAATAGGTGTACTTATTAATATTAGGGCACATAGGAGAGATTTTGGAGACAGAGACGCTGCTCCATTTTATCACGACTGAGAGGTTGACATGGTCAAGAGAGTATGGTATTCTATTTTCAGATATTGCAAGCATATACTTTAACCTTATAAACTCTGCTCTAAATTATTGTAATGGATTATTAAGGTTTTATATGTCTATTTTTGTATTTTTATTTAATAAAATATTTAAAAAGACAAAACTTTATTGCCTCCAAGACAATCCCTATTTTATATTGAATTCTCAATTATATATATATATATATTAAATAGAGGAACTCTTAGTAACTAAATAATAGTATGGCTAAGATATCTGTATGGTTAGCTCTGCTAAATTCTATGCTTTAAGACATTGTGGTAAATAGGGGAACCGGCTGAAGTTACAAAACCTTTTTTTTTTTTTGTAGTAAAAGAGAAATTATATCATTATCTTTTATTACCTTTATTAACAATCACTTACAATATTTTATTTAGTCTTAAATATATGTCTTTAAGAAGGCACATAACTTTATAGCATTCATAATAAGTAATAGTACTTATTAACCCCTTAAGGACCGGACTGTTTTTGCGTACATTTGCGACCAGGCATCTTTTTACACTTTTGTGGTGTTTGTGTTTAGCTGTAATTTTCCGCTCTCTCATTTACTGTTCCCATACAAATTATGTATTGTTTTTTTCAGGACAAAGGGGGCTTTCTTTACATACCATTATTTATATAATCTGATGTAATTTAATTTAAAAAATATGAAAAAATATGATGAAAAATTGAAAAAATACATGTTTTTTTACTTTTATGTGAAAAATCTTTTACTCATCTACAAAAGCGAATGAAAAAAACTGCTAAATAGATTCAAAATGTTGTCCTGAGTTTAAAAATACCCAGTGTTTACATGCTTTTTGCTATTTTTTTTGCATGTTATAGGGCTATAAGTACAAGTAGGATATTGCAGTTTCAAAACATACATTTTTAAAATGTATCAATAGTGACATTGTAACACTATTATCTGTCATAAATCTCTGAATACCACCCCACATGTACATATTTTTTTTAAAGTAGACAACCCAAGGTATTCAATATGGGGTATGTCCAGACTTTTTTAGTAGCCACTTAGTCGCAAACACTGGCCAAAGTTAGCGTTCATATTTGTTTGTGTGTGTAAAAAGTAAAAAACTAAATTGAACGCTAATTTTGGCCAGTGTTTGTGACTAAGTGGTTACTAAAAAAGACTGGACATACACCATTTGCAATACATTGGGTTGTCTTCTTTTGCAAATGGTATGCCATCATGGGGGTAATTCTCATTCCTCGGCTACCATACGCTCTCAAAGGCAACGTAACCAACCTGGCCAATTTCAATGTAAAAATATTTGACCCATATATTTGACCCTGTAACTTTCAAAAACGCTCTAAAACCTGTACATGGGGGGTACTGTTATACTCAGGAGACTTTGCTGAACACAAATATTAGTGTTTCAAAACTGGAAAATGTATCACAACAATTATATCATCAGTAAAAGTGCTGTTTGTGTGTGAAAAATTCAAAACAAAGTCACTTTCACTGACAATATCATCGCTGTGATATGATTTACTGTTTTGAATCACTAATATTTGTGTTCAGCGAAGTCCCTCGAGTAAAACAGTACCCCCCATGTACAGGTTTTAGGGTGTCGTAGAACGTTACAGGGTAAAATACAGTGCTAACAAATTAAATTCTCTGGACTTTCGACCTGGGTTGGCAGGCAGGTCCCTTAAATTGCAATCAATAAAATTACTTAATTATGTAAAAATATTACATAAATACACATGTATAATTTAAATATATGTGCATATTTATATATTTGAAGTCTACGTGTATATTTATATTATTATTTGTGTAATTTTGTATATGGACATATGTATAGTTCGTATTCTTTTTATTTATTTATATATACATAGATATATATACAATTTCATTCTAAGTGTATTTTGAGATAAATATATATATATTAATATCAAAATACAGTTAGAATAAAATTTCATATAGATATATAATTTTTTTTAATTTTTATTATTATTTTTACATTTTTTAATTTAATTTAAATTACTTATTATTTGTATTTTATAATAATATACATATACAATATATATAGTTATTATATATATTATATATATACACACGTGTGTAATTTAATTAAAAGTGTATTTTTATATTAATATATGTACATATTAATATAAAAATACTTAGTATGACATTATATATATATATGATATATAGACGTATATTATATATATATAATATACGTATATACGTCTATATATCATATATATATATATATATATATATATATACACACACATATATAATTATTTTAATTTAATAACTTTAACCTTTATTTTATTTTTATGATTTTACAGTTGCAGGGAGACTGCCTGTCAGCACAGACAGTCCCCCTGCAGGCAGACACATGGACACATATTGTGACCATGTGGTCGCTCTGTTGAGCGATCACATGGCCCCAGGGGTCCTAATCCGCCATGGGGAGACTGTCTGGGCTGCAGGCAGTCTCCCCACACCGGGACCAACGCCGATCGCCGCCGGGGGAACGACGGCGATCGGGTAAGTACATAAGACCGTTAGGACGGTTCAGGACCGTCAGCGGTCGGCAACGCAAAAATGCCGATGACGGTCCTGAACCGTCCTTGGTCCTTAATAGGTTAAAAATACCCAGTGTTTACATGCTTTTTGCTATTTTTTTGCATGTTATAGGGCTATAAGTACAAATAGGATATTGCGGTTTCAAAACATAAATTTTTAAAATGTATCAATAGTGACATTGTAACACTATTATCTGTCATAAATCTCTGAATACCACCCCACATGTACATATTGTTTTTAAAGTAGACAGCCCAAGGTATTCAATATGGGGTATGTCCAGACTTTTTTAGTAGCCACTTAGTCACAAACACTGGCCAAAGTTAGCGTTCATATTTGTTTGTGTGTGAAAAAAGTAAAAAACTAAATTGAACGCTCATTTTGGCCAGTGTTTGTGACTAAGTGGTTACTAAAAAAGACTGGACATACACCATTTGCAATACATTGGGTTGTCTTCTTTTGCAAATGGTATGCCATCATGGGGGTAATTCTCATTCCTTGGCTACCATACGCTCTCAAAGGCAACGTAACCAGCCTGGCCATTTTCAATGTAAAAATATTTGACCCATATATTTGACCCTGTAACTTTCAAAAACGCTCTAAAACCTGTACATGGGGGGTACTGTTATACTCAGGAGACTTTGCTGAACACAAATATTAGTGTTTCAAAACTGGAAAATGTATCACAACAATTATATCATCAGTAAAAGTGCTGTTTGTGTGTGAAAAATTTAACAAAAAAGTCACTTACACTGACAATATGATCGCTGTGATATGATTTACTGTTTCGAATCACTAATATTTGTGTTCAGCGAAGTCTCCCAAGTAAAACAGTACCCCCCCATGTACAGGTTTTAGGGTGTCGTAGAACGTTATAGGGTAAAATACAGTGCTAACAAATTAAATTCTCTGGACTTTCGACCTGGGTTGGCCGGCAGGTCCCTTAAATTGCAATCAATAAAATTACTTAATTATGTAAAAATATGACATAAATACACATGTAGAATTTAAATATATATGCATATTTATATATTTGAAGTCTACGTGTATATTTATATAATTATGTAATTTTGTATATGGACATATGTATAGTTCGTATTCTTTTTATTTATTTATATATACATAGATATATATACAATTTCATTCTAAGTGTATTTTGATATAAATATATATATTAATATCAAAATACAGTTAGAATAAAATTTCATATAGATATATAATCTTTTTTAATTTTTAATTATTTTTAAATGTTTTAATTTAATTTAAATTACTTATTATTTGTATTTTATAATAATATATACAATAATTTAATTATAAGTGTATTTTTATATTAATATATGTGCATATTAATATAAAAATACACTTAGTATGACATTATATATATATGATATATAGACGTCTATATATCATATATATATACACATATATAATTATTATTTTTATTTAATAACTTTAACCTTTATTTTTTTTCTTTGATTTTACACTAGCAGGGACACTGCCTGTCAGCACAGACAGTCCCCCTGCAGGCAGACACATGGACACCTATTGTGACCATGTGGTCGCTCTGTTGAGCGATCACATGGCCCCAGGGGTCCTAATCTGCCATGGGGAGACTGTCTGGGCTGCAGGCAGTCTACCCACACCGGGAGCAACGCCGATCGTCGCCGGGAGAAGGACGGCGATCGGGTAAGTAACTAAGACCGTTAGGACGGTTCAGGACCGTCAGCGGTCGGCAATGCAAAAATGCCGATGACGTCCTCGGTCCTTAAGGGGTTAAGAATAGATTGTATTTGATACTTTAGATATTCAATGTGCAATATATCTGTTTGTTTTTATTATATAAGACCTTATCATTAAGACTAGACTGTATTTGTTACTTTAGATATTCAATGTGCAATATGTATATCTATTTGTTTTTACTATACAAGCCCACTGCAGTATTAGGAATATATAGCATGTGTATGCACTTACACACCTAGCTTCACCAGCTTTGGCACCACCCACCCCCACACACGCGCACCCTCCCCCCCAGACAGACACACACAGCCCACAAACATGTATGAACACCTTGACACAGAGATACATGCACTGGCACATACACACTAACACACAGATACACACATTGAAACACACTGACACATACACTCAGATACACACACTGATACACTGAGATACACACACTGGCACATGCACGCACACACACAGATACACACACTCAGATCCACACATTGACACACGCTGACACAAACACTCAGATACACTAATCATACAGATACACACTGACACAAACACTCAGATACACTCCTGTTAGCTTGTCTTTGTATCCTGGAGGGTTGCTTGCTTGGTGCTCTGGTCCTTGCTGAGGCTGAAGGGAGTGAGCATGGAGAAGCAGCACACTCCAGCCTCTCTTTTGCCTCCTTCCTCCAGTCCTCCTGTATGGCTCTCTGTGAAGCAGTGAAGTTGTCATCACTTTCTCCCTGCCGGTTGATACTATGGTCGGCTCTTAATAGCCAGCAATCCACCAGCCCCTGCTTAGTGAATTTGAGGGAAAGGGCACAAATAATGTGTAATATACTGGAAAACCAACACACACAATCTGATATACATTGCATGTGTGTGTGATTTCCGGGATATTAAACATGATATGAGGGTGTCAGGGAGCTGCATGTAAAATTAATTATATTAATCTACCCTCCAACCCCACAATAATTATCCCCTAAACACACACACACACTGCCCCCTGTACATGCACACTGTGCACCCCCGCACACACACTCAATCTGCCAGTCGTCAACATCTCAAACCCTCTCTGCACCCCCGCACACACACTGTACCCCCCAATGTACAAACACTGCCACACACACACACTGCACCCTTCAAACACACAGACACAATGCACCCCTCACACATTACATCCTTCACAAACACACTGCACCCCTCGCAAACACACACACACACACACACACACATAGTGCCCGTCACACACACACCACTGCCCCATCCCCTACTACAGCTCCTATCCTGGCAGACCCCAGATAAGTTGTCAAACTGTTCTTAAACAGTTTGACTACTTACTCTGGGAGGGCACCACAGCACTACTGGCACCATAACCACTACAGCATGTTGAAGTGGTTAGTGTTCCTGGATTGTTTCTTTAAATAAGATTTTTTTTTTTTGACTTGGGGCGCCTTGAAAAATGTTTGGGACCACTGGTATATAATTGTTTTGGTGTAAACACTGCCAAGCCCTAAGCTGTCATTAATGACAGTCAAGGGGGAAAAAGCACTGCCCCAGTAAGCACCTCTAGTAGCCATGTGAGGATTGGCCAGCGGAGAATCCCAAGGTTGTAATCAGGGGCGAACTTGGAAAATAAAAAAACAGGGCATTTTGAAAAAAAAAAAAAAATTAATTCTTTATTTTTGACAAGCCGGTCATCAGCATACATGACAATAACAATCAGGTGGCCCAATACACAAGATCATAAACACAAATTACCAGAATACAAAAAGTATATAAATTTCGCTTACATCACACTCATGGTATACATCCCACCACATGTGGATATAAGTCCCCTTCTGCCCACACCCTCTCCAACACAAATCTGTGGGGATCTTATGCATTCTATACAATTTTACCGGGGTGGTGTACCAACGAAACATGGTGTTATATAACGGTTCCTGTAAAGTGACACATATATATATGCCGCATTCACTTCACAAATGTCCTGCCACTCAACCCCCTCCAGCGTTTCACCTAGGTCAGTTTCACTCTAGGGATCGACCGATTTTGATTTTTTAGAGCCTATACCAATAATCTGTGAACTTTCAGGCCGATAGCCGATAACTTACCGATATTCTGTATATTTACCATTTTGAAAAAAATTAACTATTTCTACAAAAATCTACTGTTAACTGAACATGTTTATTTATTTTTTGCAATTTTTTTTTATTGAGGTAAATGCACAAAATATTCATGCCATTCAGAATTTTTTTATGTTTTCAAGAATGTGTGGGTGTAGTGGATGCAGTGAGAGTATTTGATTAGTGAATGCAGTGTAGTGGATACAGTGTATGTTTGTGTAGTGGATGCAGTGTGTGTTTGTGTAGTGTGTGTATATAATGAATGCAGGGAGTGTTTGTTTGTGTAGTGTGCGTAAAGTTAATGCAGTGTGTGTATAGTGAATGCATAATGTTTGTGCAGTCTGTATATAATGAATGCAGAGTGTGTGTGGGTGTGTATTTGTGTAGTGTGTGTATAGTGAATGCTGTGTGTTTGTGTAGTGTGTTTATATAATGCAGAGTGTGTGTGTGTGTGTTTGTGTAGGTATGTAATGTGTGTAAAATGAAGGGGGGTATTTTTATTTGAAATATTTAAAAAAAAAAAAATTAGTCCCCTCTCCCTGCTTCTTACTTGGTTAGGGAGGGGGAATATGGCATTCCCTGGTGGTCCTGTGGCATGAACTGTGCAGTAGGAGACCGCAGCACACTCTTACTTACCTTCCCAGCAGCTCCCCTGTCTAAATCTCACGGCTAGCGTGCTGCGCGGAGCAAAAATACTAAATATCGGCCAGACCAATAATCGTTCGATCCCTAGTTAACTCGCCACATTCTGTGGTAGTGGTGCTTAGGTGGGCGTATAAAGCAGAAATCAGGCTTCTCGGGCATTGCTATCTAAAACACATATTTTAGAAAAATTTTAGTGGTTGTATAGTAACTATGCTGATCTGGCGGTCCTGAGCATTGTCATGATATTTATATCGGCAGACATTTTGTGCTATGATAGAAATTAAAAGTGTATATTGCCTGAATCACTCAGAACAGAGCAGACTCCATTTTGGATTTCAAGCTAACAAAGACACAAATTTCTATCCTTTCTATGACTAACCTAGCCGGAGCTAAAGAATGCATTGTATATACAAACCAAGTGATAAGAAATGAGAACGGGGGATGGAAGACTGTCTAAATGTTAATGGAATAGAAATAATTCTAAACCCAGACATTAGTGACAGAGAAGATTAGTAATTAATTTTACTTTCTAAATTTTACAAAGATTCCCATTGTAAGTGAAAGGTGAGACTAAGTTTCTAATTGTCATTTTAGAAATTACAGCAGGAATTGAAGACACACTGTCTGGCGAAAACCCAATAAACGCTTTGAACTGACAGAAAACTTAAGTTATAGGTAACCATAAAGATAAACCAAATTACGTCAAAATTGTCATCAGGAAAAGTTTCCGTTTCCTGGATAGGAAAGTTTAGTGGGACGAGACTGCCCTCTATGGACCAAATACCTAAATTGCTATCTGGAAGGTAACCACACCTCCAGTTTCCCTATTGACGAACAGAGAATTTTTCCGTTTAAAAAGTTAAGACAAAGGGAAGAGAGAGGCGAAGTCAAAGGGTCGGAGTTGAAGTGAGTTGGAGTTTGGGTTTCAGATTCGGCCATGCAGAGAAATCCATGACAGATATCCACTCCAGGGCACTCAGAATTTCTTACACACCAATCACACATCCATTCAGTTCCTGAGACTACCTACTCATCTGATGAGAATGTCTACTCAACTGGTAATTATACTGGTTTCATTTAATTAATCTAAATTAATTAAAAAATTTCTAATAGCATGATATATGACTGGATAAATCACGGTCAGATTTTGATATTTAGAAATCTTAGTTAACTAAGAAATATATAGTTATAACCATTCCATTCTGCAGATGGAATTAGGATAATTATGTATTAATGTGACATGTTAGCATATCGTGATATTTATCCAGGTGTATTGATTTGCTCTAAAATAAGATACAATATCCGTTTAGGCAAGTTAAAATTTCAGCTTGTAGAATCTGGTAGATTATTTTTATTGGATGGTTCCAGGAAATGACTAATGAGCTGGTTTAGGTGTTATTTTATTTAAAATTACATGAGAATAGGTCTTAATTACCTGGGAGGTCTAGCCAGCATTGAAAGGGTTATTCTAACTGCTAGCTAAAGTTTTATGGCTGTTAGCTGGAAGCTTTCTCTGTGTGAAACTTTCACTTTCGTTCTCTGTGAAGCCCATCATAAATCTTGTCTTGACAATTGACTGTGTTAACCATTGGAATGTGTATTGCCATTTGTATTGCATAGTCATGTTATAAAAACTGCATATGACAAGTAAACTTCTACCATATAGTGCCTAAGAAAGTTGGCTCTACCGGTATCAATCTACTTGTTTAGTACCTATTAGAGACTCCAGAAATCTCAGGGGGCTTAACCCCAAATCGTATATAGAGAAAACGAATTCTGCAGACCATATAGCTTGCAAGAAGCAGGTATATGGGCTGCAAAGTGTCTGGAAATCGTCAAGTGGTCGAAAATAATAATAAACAAGATAATAGTAGTAATAATAGTGTGATAATGATGTCCCCTTTAAATCAAAACAATATAGGTATTCAAAAGATAGATAGGGGGGAATCTAATTCTTCCAAATAGTATTCATATAGAGTCTATCAGTGCATATCCTATATCAAATGGACTGAGCTTTAATGTGTCAGGCTCAAAATATTCCTTACTAGATATGCTGACTCATGAATTTAAAAGGAAGAAAAAAATGCAATCATGCCACTTATTTGGAGTTACCAGAGTGGATACTTCTATATCTGAATATAAATGTATATGCATAGATGTGCCTCCGTTATTAAGGATATAGCCGATATACGGAGTGCTTTTAAGGAGTACACATGTATGAAATACTAGTTCCACCTAGGACCCAGAGTAGTCGCTGTATATATCAAGAAAAAGTAAAGAAATATTATGGATATCGTGATGCTTAGAGTGCCCACGGCATATCCATGTATAGTATAGCAGTGAAAAAGAAATAAAGATATATACAGATGCAGTCCTTACGATTTGATACAAAGTAATGTTTACAATGGTAACACAGTCTCCGATGCATATAAGTCTGCTTGGTCAGACCTCCTCAGGTGGCAAAGGATTGCTACTATCTATCCATTCCAAATAAAGAAAAACATAAGTGCCAAAATTATCGTGTCATATTGTGAATAAGTGAAAGGAAAAGTGTACTGTCCATAAATGAGACAGGCAGAACACAGAAGGCGTTCTGCCTGTCTCATTTATGGACAGTACACTTTTCCTTTCACTTATTCACAATATGACACGATAATTTTGGCACTTATGTTTTTCTTTATTTGGAATGGATAGATAGTAGCAATCCTTTGCCACCTGAGGAGGTCTGACCAAGCAGACTTATATGCATCGGAGACTGTGTTACCATTGTAAACATTACTTTGTATCAAATCGTAAGGACTGCATCTGTATATATCTTTATTTCTTTTTCACTGCTATACTATACATGGATATGCCGTGGGCACTCTAAGCATCACGATATCCATAATATTTCTTTACTTTTTCTTGATATATACAGCGACTACTCTGGGTCCTAGGTGGAACTAGTATTTCATACATGTGTACTCCTTAAAAGCACTCCGTATATCGGCTATATCCTTAATAACGAAGGCACATCTATGCATATACATTTATATTCAGATATAGAAGTATCCACTCTGGTAACTCCAAATAAGTGGCATGATTGCATTTTTTTCTTCCTTTTAAATTCATGAGTCAGCATATCTAGTAAGGAATATTTTGAGCCTGACACATTAAAGCTCAGTCCATTTGATATAGGATATGCACTGATAGACTCTATATGAATACTATTTGGAAGAATTAGATTCCCCCCTATCTATCTTTTGAATACCTATATTGTTTTGATTTAAAGGGGACATCATTATCACACTATTATTACTACTATTATCTTGTTTATTATTATTTTCGACCACTTGACGATTTCCAGACACTTTGCAGCCCATATACCTGCTTCTTGCAAGCTATATGGTCTGCAGAATTCGTTTTCTCTATAGTCATGTTATACTAAATATTCATTGATTATTATCACGCATGTTACTTATTATTATTATTTAATTTGTCACAATAAATTGTATCTATTTTTATAACAATTAGAGGGGTAGGCCCTATAGAAGTGTGAGATAAATCTGAGGGACAGATGAGGGGATAACCCTAAGTAAATGAGTTCAAAGAAATAGGAGAGCAGTTCTGTCCTTATGTAGTATCGGAGAAAATCTCAGAAATTGGTCAATCAAATTGATCCTTTATTAATTAAATTATCAACACACGCACTGGTAATAACACAATCAGTGGTCATCGCTGCCTCAGTGATGGATAACTGAGGTAGAAACAAATGACTCAAACTTAATAGTACTAAGTGAGGAATATGTACAAACGGGGAGTGAAAAAGACAGACGGTATATACATAAGACACAAAAAACGGGGGCACAAGTCACCGAAAACGGTGAAGTGGATAGGTCCCTAAATCAGGTTACAATGTGTACTGGCTGGTAAGTCTAGACCTGAGAGTAACAGAGTAGCTTATAGTCAGTTACTCGTATTCATTATGATCTGAACCTCTTGGTCTAAATTTGTGCAGTACACCTTAGAATACCGAAAGCTCCAATACTAGCTGGAGTAGCTAATATGTATACATTGTATCTGTGCCGTCTGGTTTAGTCAGTGGCACAACCGAGCGTCAGGACAATGATCTGCACTATATAGTTGCTCTAATCGCAAAAGTTTGCAGGATGTTGATACTGTTTAAGGTATCAAGATATGTCCCTCAGCAAGGTTACTATGTACACTGTATGGTATGTATGGACCGGAAAGTGACACAGTAACTTATCGTCAGTTACCAGTGTTAGTCATAATTTGAGCACCTTGGTCCGGCACACCATAGACAGAATCCGCTAATAGCTAGAGTGGCACGATTATAAAGGTAACACAGTAACTTATCGTCAGTTACCAGTGTTAGTCATAATTTGAGCACCTTGGTCCGGCACACCATAGACAGAATCCGCTAATAGCTAGAGTGGCACGATTATACACTGTAACATTGCCGTCTGCTTATCTTTGCAGCATACCCGAGCATGGGAACTGTGATCGGCACCGTATAGTTGCTATGATCGCAATAATCTATAGGGTGTTGATCCACTCTGAAGGTATCAGAAAAGGGTTCCACACAGCGGTCCGATACGTGCAGTCCACCAGAGTAATGCCCCTGTAAAGAGGGGGCTGTAGTGGTCTGCTGGTTAGTACCGGGGGGGGTTTTAAGTGGAGACAGTATTCAGAGGTGCGTGCCCCTTAAAAACAAATAATAATCGTTGCCCAGTCTAGTAGGAGCCGGGCAGAATCTCACTGTTAGAGGTGAGATGTCTAAGTAGCACAATTGCAGAGGCAGGAAGGTTGTACCCCTTGCTTAGCACCCAGTGAGATAATGAGAATAGACCCTTAACTGTGCCTTCGAGGGCACCTATGTCTAAAGAGTAAATCTCAAATAACTGTCTGTCAGAGGAGCAAAAAATGCCCTAATCTGTGCCTTCAAGGGCACCTATCTGTAGTGCTAACTGTGCTAGGCTAGGCTAGAACATGAAGGCAATCTGAGTAGGCTGTAGTCTGATAATCCAGCTACATACTAGTAGGTCAAAAGATCCAGGGTATAACTGAGGTGGCTATGTGTAGAGTAGCACACCAAATCTCGTCAGATATAGTCGGATCGATGTCGCGTCCCTATGAAACTTAGAGTGAAGCAGCGAGGTTAACTCACGCCTTAGCTGTAGGAGTCGCGTCTGGTGAGTGTGGTGTGGCGTGTCTTTGTTGAGGTCTTCCTCGTGTTGGATGTCCGTGAGGATCTGGGTTAGACGGGCTTAAGATTGTTTCTTACGTAAGGCTCCCTGTTGTATAAAGTGTCCCCGTATCGCGCATTTGTGGGCTTCCCATCTAATCGTCGGGGTCGTCTGTGTTGGGGGGTTGTCTAGAAAATAGTCCCTGAGTTTTTCCCCGATGTGGTTCGTTAGGTCAGTTCTGGTCAGGAGGTACTCGTTGAGTCTCCATTTAGTAATGGTGGGTCGGTACAGTGGGGATTTTAGGTGGAGGGTAACGGGTGCGTGGTCCGACCACGTCGCCACTCCTATCGTTGCATCCACTACTAGGGGGAGAGCATGCTGTGTGGTGTAGAAGTGGTCTATTCTAGTGTACGTTTGGTGTGGGTGGGAGAAGTATGTGAAGTCTTTTTCGTCTGGGTGGTGGGCTCTCCAGCAGTCGATCAGCCGGTATTTCCGTAGGAGTGACTTGAGGGAGTGTAGCTGTTGTGGTGGGGCGTGGGACGTGCCTGAGGAGCAGTCCCAGGTTGGGTCTAGTGTGATGTTAAAGTCCCCCCCTAGTATCAAGGTCCCTTCGGCGAACGCGTGCAGTTTGCGTAGCGTTCGGAGGAGGAAGCGGCACTGTTTTCTATTGGGAGCGTATATGGTTGCAAATGTGTAAGATTGCCCAGCTATTGTGCCCTTGAGGAAATGGTATCTGCCCTCCTCGTCAGTGAGGCACCCCCCCTCCTGGAACAGCACTCGCTTGTTCACTAGGATGGCGGTCCCCCTAGATTTGCCCCCATGAAAGTCGCTAAAGTATCCGTGTGGGTAGTGTTGGTTTGACAGTTTTGGTCTGTCGCCTTTCTTGAAGTGTGTCTCTTGAATCATGACTACCGAGGCCCTGTGCGTGTGGAAGTCTCTGAGGGCCCCAGCCCGTTTCTCGGGCTTGTTGAGTCCCCTAGCGTTAATGGTCATGATGGTGAGTTGGGCGGGGGTCAATGCCATGTCTGGACTGGTGGGATCTCTCTGCCAGTGGTGGAGGGGCGTAGGGTGGGGGGGGAACGGGATGGTGGGGGGTGTAATGAGGGTGGGGGAGGTTTATAGGGCTCATCACCGTGTGGTGGCGTCTGGGTGTGGGCGTCGGGGAGCTGCAGCGCACCGCTCCACCTGTGACCCGTGCGGTCTGCTCACCTTGGATTGACGCCCCGTCCCGTGGGGTAGTGGAAGGAGGTCTAGGCTCTCCTAGCGGTCCACGTCCGTGTCCGGTCCGTAACTGTCGGATCTCTCCTTAGTCACCTGTTACCGTCACAGACCCGTGTCGTTTCCCTTCGGCTCCAATGCACGTCTTGTGTGTGCGTGTTGTCGTAATCCTCGCCTGAGTTAGTGCAGCCTCGTGGCCTGTATGGGAGTAAGGCAGTTTGTAATTAGCAATAACAGCGGAAACATCAATAAAACAGTAACATTTCGTACATTAGACAACAAGTCTATCAAATCAGTAACAGTGTGTAACGGACCGTTTTCACTTACAAGAGGATAAAACCCAGTTTAGGCGATAATCCCCTTTCCAGATGTACAGGCAGCTACTGCAAACACCATTCTCCCGACTGGAACCACACGAACACTGGAACAGCTGAACAAGAAAAGCAGACCTCGGCTTACACTCTTGGCAGTCAGCATACAATCCCATTCCCCCAAAGACCGAGACGACACATCGCTTTGAGGGTTAAGCAAGAACTCTGGACTGGGACACCCAGTCTGGCTTTTATTACAAACAAGTACATACAGGACACTCCCAGGGGGAGGATGAATTTAACCAATCACATGGATGTACCTCCCACACATTTCCTCCCCTTAGATTAGCACTTAACATAATTATACAGTACACACTTTTCCCCAATTCCTGGATGTACCCCAAATACATATGATACACCCCTAAAACAGGTATCCCCTGATAGCCCTGATCTGGGTGAGCAACATACTCAAAAATCACCCAGATCGGACCAGGGGTTCGGGAGTTATGAGCAGGCAAAGTTTTGACCGACCGCATGGGTAAAGTATCCGAAAACAGTTCCATGCATTTTGGCCCTGCGGTCGGTCACAAACAAGGGAATGAAAACAGGCGAATTGCCTGTGTTATAGAGCCTGGAGAGGATTTGAATGAATTCCCTTGTTTGAGGGGTTCTTTCTACCGAACGGCGTGCCATTCGGTAGTTTCTATACGAAATCCTGGAAGTCTGGAGGTCTCAGCGGTGTTTGCCTAGTCGAGTGTCCGATTTTAGTTCCAGACGCTCGACGGCAAAACACCGCTGTTCGGTAGTTTAAGATGGCCGCCGCCACGTGGTTGTTTCCCGAATGGCGGCCACCCAGAGGACACATAATACATTACATGGATTGCCAATTACCTGTTTGCAACATTGTTGCAAACGGTAATTGGAGGCACACTTAGTCCTGGGTGGTCTGGTTGTTCGGTAGTTTCCTCCATACAATGAATGGAGTGATTCTACCGAACAATCAGATGAATGCTGTACACATATATAACCCAGGTTAACTGCATACAAAAATACATACATGACATGAAAGTATTAAAGGCAGGATTACTGTACTACGCTCCACAGTCTTAAAGGTACAGTAGTCCCAAAAGTTCCAATATGTCCATCGCTGCTTTTAAAGGGCCAGCAGCAGCAATACAAATTATTACATGCCCAAATATAGTTTTGAAAGGGCAGCATGTCCAGGGGCCATAGTCAGCGGGCAGGAGGCTAGCAACCAGGCCTCTCCAGTTCACAGTGGCGAAGCTGGTTTCGCCACATTTCTCCCCTTTGCCAATTAGACTAACAGGGTACCTGACTTTCTGCCGGTCAGTGCCCTGGTTAGTCCAGCAACCCACCCACAAAACAGAAATAACAGAGCAGCCCACCCACACTAACCGGTTACTACATCTGGGTGAGGAAGAATTTTGTCCAGGTTCTGGTGTTTCACCGCTGCTGGGTGGGAGACTGGTAGGCTGCCTTGGTGGGTTGCTGAGGGGGCAGAGACCAGCGGTACTCTGTCCGGTTGCCAGCACTACCACGGGGGTAGTCTGGTGGGCGCCTGGTTGCTGGAGACTGACTGTCTCCCCTTTAGGTGCACAGCTCGACTGCCGGAGGGGGAGACCGACTGTCTCCCCTTTGGATCCATCACCCTGAGGCTGGGGAACAGGACCGACCGTCCCTATCCCTTGTGCTGTGAGTGCAGAGACTACAGTCCCATCTGCACAGTTGTGGGGCTTAACATCTCCCCTTGGTGGGTTAGGCTGCCGTGGGAGAGAGGGTATAACAAGCTCCTCTCTCTGGACGGTGAACTGCTGCTGGGGAGAGGGGTTAGCAGGCTCCTCTCCCTGCCACTCTCTCTGCTGGGGAAAAGGGAGACCAGCTGTTTCCCCTTTCATTCCCTTGTCCTGCGGTTGGGGTGCGAGACTGACTGTCTCTGCTCCCTGCAGGACACACTGCCGCTGGGGAGGAAGGACGGCACCTTCAGCTCCCTGGGGTACACACTGCCGCTGGGGAGGGAGGACGCTGCTCTCCTCTCCCTTCACTTCACACTGCCTTCCTGGCACATCACTTTGCTGCTGGGGGGCAGGAACAACAACCTCTGCCCCCTGTAACTCAGCCTGCCGCTGTGGAGGAAGGACGACACCTTCATCTCCCTGGGGTTGCTCACAGGACCAGTCTAAGAACTCTGCTACCTCGGGTACTGCTGGTTGCTGTTGGGCGGGAGGACCGGTTGTCTCTTCCCAGGCCTCATTGATGAGTCGCAGGTAATCCCCTTCCAGGTTCCATTCCTTGGTGACCAAATATCGTAGGTCTGCCTCGAGGTCCACAGCGCCAAAGAGACCCAGCATGTTCTCCCGGATGCCGTACAGGTCCCAAAAACGATAGTCGGCATCTTCCCCAAAGTCCTCGTCACCACTATTATCCCAAAATAGACCGGGGCCAGTGTATTCTCCGCCTTCTGGGAACTCATACTCTGCCATCCTGGGGACACACTGAGCCGCGTACCACTGTAGCGCCTGGTATGCGTCGTCGAGCACCAGTTCTGCGTATACTAGAATCTCGAGTCTAGTCACCCACTTTTCTGTGGTCTGTTTTCTCAGGAGGGGCATCCGCTCTGCCATTCTAGCCAGAATTCGCTGCCTTCTGCTGCTGCGCTGATCCCCTCGTGAATACTGTACTTCCTCTAGGGCTTCGTCCCACAATCCGGCTCTGGCAGTCTCTCTGTACATCAACATGTTCTCTTCTGACACTGCTCCAGACCTCCGGAATACGGAACCGTACAATCTATCCTGCAACTTCTCCTCCATTTTCTGAGTTCCTTTGTAGATAGGGTCGCTGTACGGATACTAGCGTTGCCCTCAATTTGTAATCCAGAAATGGTGTTGTCTGTAGCTGTCCCTCTGGTTGTAGGAACGATCCCGCCGCTTGCCACCAATTGTAACGGACCGTTTTCACTTACAAGAGGATAAAACCCAGTTTAGGCGATAATCCCCTTTCCAGATGTACAGGCAGCTACTGCAAACACCATTCTCCCGACTGGAACCACACGAACACTGGAACAGCTGAACAAGAAAAGCAGACCTCGGCTTACACTCTTGGCAGTCAGCATACAATCCCATTCCCCCAAAGACCGAGACGACACATCGCTTTGAGGGTTAAGCAAGAACTCTGGACTGGGACACCCAGTCTGGCTTTTATTACAAACAAGTACATACAGGACACTCCCAGGGGGAGGATGAATTTAACCAATCACATGGATGTACCTCCCACACATTTCCTCCCCTTAGATTAGCACTTAACATAATTATACAGTACACACTTTTCCCCAATTCCTGGATGTACCCCAAATACATATGATACACCCCTAAAACAGGTATCCCCTGATAGCCCTGATCTGGGTGAGCAACATACTCAAAAATCACCCAGATCGGACCAGGGGTTCGGGAGTTATGAGCAGGCAAAGTTTTGACCGACCGCATGGGTAAAGTATCCGAAAACAGTTCCATGCATTTTGGCCCTGCGGTCGGTCACAAACAAGGGAATGAAAACAGGCGAATTGCCTGTGTTATAGAGCCTGGAGAGGATTTGAATGAATTCCCTTGTTTGAGGGGTTCTTTCTACCGAACGGCGTGCCATTCGGTAGTTTCTATACGAAATCCTGGAAGTCTGGAGGTCTCAGCGGTGTTTGCCTAGTCGAGTGTCCGATTTTAGTTCCAGATGCTCGACGGCAAAACACCGCTGTTCGGTAGTTTAAGATGGCCGCCGCCACGTGGTTGTTTCCCGAATGGCGGCCACCCAGAGGACACATAATACATTACATGGATTGCCAATTTCCTGTTTGCAACATTGTTGCAAACGGTAATTGGAGGCACACTTAGTCCTGGGTGGTCTGGTTGTTCGGTAGTTTCCTCCATACAATGAATGGAGTGATTCTACCGAACAATCAGATGAATGCTGTACACATATATAACCCAGGTTAACTGCATACAAAAATACATACATGACATGAAAGTATTAAAGGCAGGATTACTGTACTACGCTCCACAGTCTTAAAGGTACAGTAGTCCCAAAAGTTCCAATATGTCCATCGCTGCTTTTAAAGGGCCAGCAGCAGCAATACAAATTATTACATGCCCAAATATAGTTTTTAAAGGGCAGCATGTCCAGGGGCCATAGTCAGCGGGCAGGAGGCTAGCAACCAGGCCTCTCCAGTTCACAGTGGCGAAGCTGGTTTCGCCACACAGTGGTCAGGTTATATAGCTGTGACTGCTGAGAGGTTAGCCTGTAGAGGCCTACTGTCTATTGTGCTATCCCGGATCCCTCCCGCGTCTCCCCCACCCACGTCTCCACACCCCCCTCCGCCCCGCGTAGGTCGCCTTCCCGGTCTCCGTGTCAGCGGGTTGTGCGTGTTGTGTGTTCTCTGTCTGTTAGTGAGCTGGTCGCTCAGTTTGGGCTACGGTGCGTGTAGGGTGTTTGGTCCCGTGGTCCCCCCCATTGTTGCCACCCCACCGTGTGGGTTGTCAGTGCAGGGTCGCTGCCTTTACCTTGTCGGTGTTGCGTCTGCGCTCTGGTTTCCCGGTCTCCCGCATTTCTTTACATCTCTGGTTCCCCCTCAGGTCCCGCTCCCCAGGTGTGTCCCGCCGGCTCCACCCTCCCCGGGTCGGGTGGGTGGCGGCGGCGGGTCCCAGCCGGGGAGCCAGGTTGGCCCCTGGGTTCGGCCCCTGTGGAAAGGAGTAAAAGTTCAGTGGGTCGGGCCAGGTCATTTGGATCGGCGTGAGGTGTAGTTCCTTTAAGAGGTCTTCCATGTCCCCTTCGCTTTTCACTGTAAAAGGTCTGTTCTGAGTGGTTGCTTGTAGTCCCGTGGGGAAGTTCCACCTGTACCTGACTTTGTTGGCCTGTAGTGCCCGTGTGAGAGGGCACATTGCTCTCCGGTAGGCAAGTGTCGCCGGCGATAAGTCTGGGTACAGTTGTACCTCGACTCCGTTAGTGAGCACCTGTTTGGCGTCCCTGGCTCTGCGCAGGATGTCTTCTTTGGTTTGAAAGTGGGCAAGGCAGCAGATTATGTCTCTGGGGGGGGGGGCATCTGGAGGCCCTTTCGGTCTGAGGGCTCTATGTGCCCTAATAAATTCTATGTGAGCAGTTGCTGGCCGGCCGAGGAGGTTATTAAATAATTCAGTTAGCATGTCCCTGATGTTCCTCTGGCATACCTCTTATCCTTATGTTTTGCCTCCGCCCGCGGTTGTCTAGGTCTTCCATGTGCTGCGCCATCTGACGGAGTTGGGCTCCTTGTTGCTGGAGCGTGCACGTGTTCGCGGTTTGCGCCGCTGCCATGTGGTCGCAGTCAGCTTCCAATTGGGCTACTTTCTGTTGGGTGCCCTGGATGTCTTCCCGCATGGTGCGCAGTTCCTCAGAGAGGGACTTATGGAGGGCGGCGTTAGCCTCCTTCAAGTCAGCCTTGGTCGGCATGTTTCGGATCAGCTCGATCCATTCTGGCTGAGGGTGTTGGGAGTTGGTTCTTCCGCGTTGGTCGTCGTGTGGTGAGGGCGGGCGGGAGAGGCCCGATGCCTCCGAGTCGTTGGAGGCCTGAGACGTCAGTTCGGCCAGCGGCACAAGAAACTGCCGCATGGCAGAGTGCTGTACCCCCTTCTGGGTGCTGGAGGGCTGGTTAGCCTGTGATGTCCGGTGAGTTTTTCCCATTTTGTCGGTCTGGGGTGCTTGTCAGGCGAGGATTTGTGCAGAGCCTGTGGGGAGCTCTTGGTTTACGCCGCCATCAGCCTCGGCGTCCAAGCCACGCCCCCCAGAAGTATAAATTTAATAGGCCTAAGCACCTCCACGCCTTTGCCCGGTAGAGAACGTTGTGGGACACTGTGTTTTTTATTTTGCCATATAAATTTGCCAATCTCCTGTTGAAGAGTGGCCAGGTTGGATTTGGTTATCTGGCCCGGTAAGGCTTGAAATAAAAACAGTATTCTAGGCAACACATTCATTTTTACAGAGTGGATCCTGCCTATCCAAGAGATCGGTTTGTCAACCCACCCCTTCATATCCTCGATGAGGCTCCTTACCATTAGAACATCATTTTGTTGGTAAAGACGGGCATGATCCGCCATCAGCGAAACACCCAAATACTTAAAGGATCACTGTAGGGTCAGGAACACAAACATGTATTCCTGACCCTATAGTGTTAACATCACCATCTAGCCCCCCTGGGCCCCTCATGCCTCCATAAATATAGTAAAATTTTACTAAATTCAATCCAGAAGCTGTAAATCTGCATGCTGTTAGACTCAGAAAAACAAACAGTCTGCTGACATCATCAGAAGTGGTATCCTGATCCAATCACAGTGCTTCCCCATAGGATTGGCTGAGACTGACAAGGAGGCAGATCAGGGGCAGAGCCAGCATGATTCAAACAGGGCCGGACTGGGAACAGAAAGAAGCCCTGGAAAAAAATTATTTCAGCCCTCTAATTCATTGTGTCACATAGTATGCTTGTATTGTTTATATGTATGCACTTTGAAGAAGACTTTTTTCTTACCTGCAGCCCATCGCTCTAGATGATCCATGGGTGTTACAGTGCTATAACCACCACCCTCCAGGACGCTCCCTGTCCGTTGTGACTGGCTCTGCTTGGGGACAATTCTTTAAGCAGGGAAACACTCCATGTCAATATCAGCATATCTGCATCAGTGTGTCAATTGTATAATTTCAGAAAATATATATATTAAAAGAATGTCCCACATTAATAAATCACACTAGTTCAATGGCACACACACACACTGACTACAGAAAAGCTAACTGACACAAAAGAGCTCACTACAGACAAGCTCACCGATAAACACAAAAGCTCTCTGACACATGCACAAGCTCACTACAGACAAGCTTACTGCCGTACACAAATTCACTGACATTCACTCAAGCACACTAGAGACAAACTCAGTGACAAACACAACCTAACTACAGACAAGCTCACCACACACACACACACAACCTCTCTGACCAACACAAGCTTCATAATAACAAACACAGAAGTGCTCTGACCCACACAAGCTTACTGACACACAGAAGCTCTCTGATACACACACAAGCACACTACAAGCTCACTGATATACAAGCACACTACAAGCTCACTGACAAACACACAAACACACCACAAAGCTCACTGATGCACACTACAAGCTCACTGATATACACAAGCACACTACAAGCTCACTGATACACACAAGCACACCACAAGCTCACTGATGCACACTACAAGCTCACCGATACACACAAGCACACTACAAGCTCACTGATACACACACAAGCACACTACAAGCTCAGGGATATACACACAAGCACACCACAAGCTCACTGACAAACACACAAGCTCACTGATACACACACAAGCACACTGCAAGCTCACTGATACACAAGCACACAAGCACACCACAAGCTCACTGATGCACACTACAAGCTCTCTGATATACACAAGTACACCACAAGCTCACTGACACACACAAGCTCACTGATACACAAGCACACTACAAGCACACCACAAGCTCACTGATGCCCACTAGAAGCTCACTGATATACACAAACACACTACAAGCTCACTGATGAACACTACAAGCTCACTGATACACACCACAAGCTCACTGATACACACACAAGCACACCACAAGCTCACTGATATACACAAGCTCACTGATACACACACAAGCTCACTGATGCACACTAGAAGCTCACTGATATACACAAGCACACTACAAGCTCACTGATACACACTACAAGATCACTGATACCCAGCACACCACAAGCTCACTGATGCACACTACAAGCTCACTAATATACACAAGCACACTACAAGCTCACTGATACACACCACAAGCTCACTGACATACACAAGCACACCACAAGCTCACTGATATACACAAGCTCACTGATACACACACAAGCACACCACAAGCTCACTGATGCACACTAGAAGCTCACTGATATACACAAGCACACTACAAGCTCACTGATGCACACTACAAGCACACCACAAGCTCACTGATGCACACTACAAGCTCACTAATATACACAAGCACACTACAAGCTCACTGATACACACCACAAGCTCACTGACATACACAAGCACACCACAAGCTCACTGATATACACAAGCTCACTGATACACACACAAGCACACTACAAGCTCACTGATGCACACTACAAGCTCACTGATATACACAAGCACACTACAAGCTCACTGATGCACACTACAAGCTCACTGATACACACACAAGCACACCACAAGCTCACTGATGCACACTACAAGCTCACTGATACACACACAAGCACACCACAAGCTCACTGATGCACACTACAAGCTCACTAATATACACAAGCACACTACAAGCTCACTGATACACACTACAAGCTCACTGATACACACCACAAGCTCACTGATATACACCACAAGCGCACTGATATACACAAGCTCACTGATATACACAAGCTCACTGATACACACAAGCTCACTGATACACACAAGCTCACTGATACACACAAGCTCACTGATACACACAAGCTCACTGGTACACACAAGCTCACTGATACACACAAGCTCACTGATACACACAAGCTCACTGATACACACACAAGCACACTACACGCTCAGGGATATACACACAAGCACACCACAAGCTCACTGACAAACACACAAGCTCACTGATACACACACAAGCACACTGCAAGCTCACTAATACACAAGCACACAAGCACACCACAAGCTCACTGATGCACACTACAAGCTCTCTGATATACACAAGTACACCACAAGCTCACTGACACACACAAGCTCACTGATACACAAGCACACTACAAGCACACCACAAGCTCACTGACAAACACACAAGCTCACTGATACACACACAAGCACACTGCAAGCTCACTAATACACAAGCACACAAGCACACCACAAGCTCACTGATGCACACTACAAGCTCTCTGATATACACAAGTACACCACAAGCTCACTGACACACACAAGCTCACTGATACACACTAGAAGCTCGCTGATATACACAAACACACTACAAGCTCACTGATATACACAAGCACACTACAAGCTCACTGATACACACCACAAGCTCACTGACATACACAAGCACACCACAAGCTCACTGATATACACAAGCTCACTGATACACACACAAGCTCACTGATGCACACTAGAAGCTCACTGATATACACAAGCACACTACAAGCTCACTGATACACACTACAAGCTCACTGATACCCAGCACACCACAAGCTCACTGATGCACACTACAAGCTCACTAATATACACAAGCACACTACAAGCTCACTGATACACAACACAAGCTCACTGACATACACAAGCACACCACAAGCTCACTGATATACACAAGCTCACTGATACACACACAAGCACACCACAAGCTCACTGATGCACACTAGAAGCTCACTGATATACACAAGCACACTACAAGCTCACTGATGCACACTACAAGCACACCACAAGCTCACTGATGCACACTACAAGCTCACTAATATACACAAGCACACTACAAGCTCACTGACATACACAAGCACACCACAAGCTCACTGACATACACAAGCACACCACAAGCTCACTGATATACACAAGCTCACTGATACACACACAAGCACACCACAAGCTCACTGATGCACACTACAAGCTCACTGATATACACAAGCACACTACAAGCTCACTGATACACACACAAGCACACCACAAGCTCACTTATGCACACTACAAGCTCACTGATACACACACAAGCACACCACAAGCTCCCTGATGCACACTACAAGCTCACTAATATACACAAGCACACCACAAGCTCACTGATATACACAAGCTCACTGATATACACAAGCTCACTGATACACACAAGCTCACTGATACACACAAGCTCACTGATACACACACAAGCACACCACAAGCTCACTGATACACACACAAGCACACTACAAGCTCAGGGATATACACACAAGCACACCACAAGCTCACTGACAAACACACAAGCTCACTGATACACACACAAGCACACTGCAAGCTCACTGATACACAAGCACACTACAAGCTCACTGATGCACACTACAAGCTCTCTGATATACACAAGTACACCACAAGCTCACTGACACACACAAGCTCACTGATACACAAGCACACTACAAGCACACCACAAGCTCACTGATGCACACTAGAAGCTCACTGATATACACAAACACACTACAAGCTCACTGATACACACCACAAGCTCACTGACATACACAAGCACACCACAAGCTCACTGATATACACAAGCTCAGTGATACACACACAAGCTCACTGATGCACACTAGAAGCTCACTGATATACACAAGCACACTACAAGCTCACTGATACACACTACAAGCTCACTGATATACACAAGCACACTACAAGCTCACTGATACACACTACAAGCTCACTGATACACACTACAAGCACACCACAAGCTCACTGATGCACACTACAAGCTCACTGATACACACTACAAGCACACCACAAGCTCACTGATGCACACTACAAGCTCACTAATACACACAAGCACACTACAAGCTCACTGATACACACCACAAGCTCACCACAAGCTCACTGATATACACAAGATCACCGATACACACACAAGCACACCACAAGCTCACTGATGCACACTACAAGCTCACTGATATACACAAGCACACCACAAGCTCACTGATACACACACACTCTCTCTCACTCACACTCTCTCCCTCTCTCACACTCTCTCACTCTCTCTCAGTATCAATCATACAATTACCTGTCACTGGCAGTGTGGATCCTGTTCAGGTGCTTCCTGTACTTCCTCTTCCTGTGTGAAAGTTCACCAGGCTGAGGCTGGTGGGCGGAGCTCCAGTGCGGGGGCTGGATCCTACCAGACTGGCCGAGGAAATGGCAGTGTGTGAGAGACTCTCTCTCCTCCCTGCTGCAGCTGGCTGCCACCTCTGTCTGTATAGCAGCCAATTCGGTAATTATCTGCCCCAACCTCACACAAAACCTCACAGGAGGGAAAAATAAATGTGTCAAATTCTGCACTGCCGGCCCCAAGTCAACCAGCCCACCGGGAAATTCCCCGGTATCCCGGTGGGCCAGTCCGGCCCTGGATTCAAACACAGCCCTGGACAATCAGCATCTCCTCATAGAGATGAATTGAATCAATGAATCTCTATGAGGAAAGTTCAGTGTCTGCATGCAGAGGGAGGAGATACTGAATGTTTAGATGCATTTTAGGCAGCTATGACCCAGGAAGGATCTCTAACAGCCATCTGAGGAGTGGCCAGTGAAGTTATCACTAGGCTGTAATGTAAACACTGTATTTTCTCTGAAAAGACAGTGTTTACAGCAAAAAGCCTGAAGGTAATGATTCTACACACCAGAACAAATGCAATAAGCTGTAGTTGTTCGGGTAACTATAGTGTCCCTTTAATATGATGATGAGCTATATGGATGTGAGGAGTCTGGCAAATGTGTGCCGTGTCTGCTGCCGACAAGCCTAGAAGGAGGGCACTTGACTTGTTCAGGTTCACTTTATAGCCTGCTAATCGCTGTAGGTCTCCAGCACTTCTGTCATAGCTGCCATAGATTCCCTAGGGTGTGTTAAGGTTAACAACACATCATCAGCAAATCCAGACACTACAAGTTGCTGGCCTCGAGCCGTTAGCCCCTGTATGTCCGGGTTGGATCTAATGGCTTGTAAAAGTGGCTCCAGAAAAGGACAAACAGCAGGGTCAACAAGGGGCACCCCTGTCTGGTGCCATTACTAAGCTTAAACGGTGTAACTCACACCCCAGATATCCAGATCTGCACCCTAACATTGGTGTACATAGCCCATACTGACCAACACAATAGTGCACCACGACGGTGCCAACAGATAAACTATTTGTTACACGGACATCGTACACGTATATTTACGGATATAGCAAAAACACATCCCTAGATCCAAGAGAAGATCCCGGCCCCTTTCCACCTGCAGACTTCGGTAGAAGCTGGGTAGAGGTAGTGGCCCCGTGAGCCCCACACCGTGCCCTCCTTCGACCGTTCACACCCACTCCCCCCAGATACCCCACAAGCGGGCAGGCGGATGGTAAAAAAACCTGGTGGGGGACAAACCCCAGAGGCGTGTTACCCAACAAAAACACAGCATGTCCCCGCCCCAGGCAGGCCTCCAGCAAGGCTAACCTCTCGCATTTAGCTGCGACAAAAGCTAGGGTGCAAAGACACCCGCGACAGCATAGATCACTCACCCACGGTGCACCAATCTCGGGGGGGGGGGGATATAAGACTTCCTTAGTGTTGGGGGAACGTCAAATACGCTGGTGCCTGGATACCCAAGTCCCTGAGGTAGGCCTTAGGATCGCGATCAGGATGCAAAACTTTGGTGTGCCCATCTTTGAAGACCAGGAGTCAGAAGGGATGACCCTTTCTTCCACAAGAGCTCGGTGACTGGCCTCCACTCCCTGCGCCTCTGTAAAGTAATCAGGATCAGGTCCTGGAAGAGGTCGATATCTGATCCCTTGTACGATATGGGGCCCTCTCTGCCCCGCCGTAGCAAAGATTTCTTTATCTGGAAGAATTGGAATTGAATAATTACATCTCTGGGCATTTTACTGTCCACCCTTTTGGCGCAAAGCGCCCAATGAGCTCTCTCTATGTGCCACATGTGTTTCGGCACCTCCGGCAGGAGTGGCTTGCAGATGGCATTCACCCCTTTGATCAAGGAGCTCTCCCCCTTCTGTTCCAGGAGGCCCCCTCTCCCGCACTGACATGAAGAAGATTGTTCGCCAAATCTTTGAGGGCAGCTTCAGCAGATTGTTAATCTGAGCAGCAACTGCATTGTGGGCCACAGCCGTGGACTCCACCCGTTGCTCCAACAACTCTGTTCTCACGCCCAAGGCCTGGATCTCAGTTTTAACCTTGTTGGTGGTCCTGGCAATCTCAGTGGCGAGGTAAGTGCGGATTTCCGATAGTTTAGCCATTATCTGCGGCGTATCAGTCACTGGAGTCAAAGGGAATCAACACAGTAAAGGAGGAGACTATATTTAAAAGAAGAAAAACTACCACAACAAGAGGACATAGTCTTAAATTAGAGGGACAAAGGTTTAAAAATAATATCAGGAAGTATTACTTTACTGAGAGGGTAGTGGATGCATGGAATAGCCTTCCAGCTGAAGTGGTAGAGGTTAACACAGTAAAGGAGTTTAAGCATGCGTGGGATAGGCATAAGGCTATCCTAACTATAAGATAAGGCCAGGGACTAATGAAAGTATTTAGAAAACTGGGCAGACTAGATGGGCCGAATGGTTCTTATCTGCCGTCACATTCTATGCGGCACTACTCTCAGTGCTGGAAGATGATCCCGTCGCCCTAGGACTCGCCTGGCCGCCATCTTGGGATCCAGCCCGCAGGGCCCGTGAGGCCGGAAATAGATCAGAGACCGTAGCGCACCAATGACAAGGACACCCCCTCTCAAAGTGAGCATGTTGGTTCAATGCTCTTCCAGGGCAGACCATGCGCAGAGCTCTGCTGAAAAATTTAAGAACATGCTTGCGTTGTGTTTCCTTGCAACGTGTTTCTATAAATGGGATACCAGGAGACAAAAGGGCCAGGAAAGAGTATTGTGCATGTGTTTGCAGCCTGCTTGCGGGATTGTGTGTGTAGAGAGAGCTGATTGTGGTGTGGTATTGTGTAATAAGGTCGGTTTTAGTCGTGTTGTGTTTGTGGTGTAGTGTAATGCATGTGTGTCTAGGGGCCGTAGAAACAGTGTGTATAGGGGATGCAGTATGTGTGTGAGGGGTGCTGTCGTGTGTATATATATATATATATATATATATATATATATATGAAGTTTTGTGTGTGGTGCAGTGTGTTGGGGGTTCTGTGTGTATGTGTGAGTGAATGGGGCAGTGGGTGTGTGTGAGGGGTATAGTGTATACATGAGGGATGGTGCAGCATGTGTGTGATAGATGTATGTGAGTGTGATGTGAGGGGTGAAGTGTGTGAGAGAGGGAGATGTGTGTGTGCGTGTGTAATGTGTGTGTGTGAGAGAGTTCTGTGTATGAGGGTAATGTGCGTGAGAGTGCTGTGTTAGGGTGATGCGTATGAGGGTAATGTGTGTGAGACAATATGTCTCCCCTCCCTTCTTACCTTTAACCTGGGAAGGGTGGACCATGCTGCCAACCCTGGTGGTGCTAGTGGTGAGTGAATTCTAGCCTGTGAAGCTAGAGTTCACTCTAGTGAGATTGGGGGCGTTGCCATGGCAACACTCCAGATCTCGCGAGAGGAACCCGGCGGAGCTGCAAGATAGAGCTCCGCTGGGTCCTCTCATGTCCCCTCCCCAGCTGGCAGACACATTTCTGTGCAAATGGTGCAGTGAGGGAGATCTCGGATAGCGCAGACCCTGCATGGAGCAGTTGGGGGGATCCTGTGACCTCCCCTGCCGGCCTCGGCCCATGGCCCACTAGGCATTGGCCCAATGTGCCTGTTGGCCAGTCCGGGTCTGGCTGTAATGTAAACACTGCCTTTTATCTGAAAAATTATTATATTCACCAGAACAAATACAATAAGCTGTTCTGGTGACTATAGAGTCCCTTTAAGTATAACACAAGCAAACTGTAGCTGTGTCATTAAAGGGTTACACATTTCATTTTAAAAGCCAGAACCACCACGAGTGAGAGTTGTCCAATACCTTTCACCCCACACATAACCCCAAACATGCCTATAGATACCAGATACTATAAGCCACGCCCCCTTGGTACAGCTGTGGCACCAGCTCCCCCACGACTAACATTTGGCGCCTTTCCTGACTATCAAACATTTACATTCCAGCCAAGCACAGAGCTCGAGCCGACAGGCAGCTCTCTATTCGGTGCCAGCCGTATCACGTGCCAAAGGTGGGGCGGAGATTGTGTCCGAGTGACCAATAGAAAGCAGAGCCGGTGGTTCAGAACGTTTCCCCTCACCGCTCGGCAATTATCGGAACGCCTCCTCACAGTGATCCTGGGGCAGCAGACGGATTTCCGATGATTGCCGAGCGGTGAGAGGAAACGGAATGTGACAGCGCATCGCTGTCTGAGGCGAATCGCGCGGCACCATGAGCGAGGATTTCAGCGGCTCCATGACTCCCCCGCTCTCCCCCTATGTCACGGAGAGCCTGGAGCTGGAGGGGGACGAGGAGTGCGCCCTCCCCCACTTCTCCTGTGTGTCTAACAGCTGCAGGGATGGCGGGAAATCCTTCTCTATGGAGTCCTATCTAACAGCCGGCTCCCTAAAACGGTGAGAGCTGCCCCCAGACCTGCGTGCCGGCCAGTTGGACCCTGACCCGCTGCGCGTGCCGGCCAGTTGGGCCCTGACCCGCTGCGCGTGCCGGCCAGTTGGGCCCTGACCCGCTGCGCGTGCCGGCCAGTTGGGCCCTGACCCGCTGCGCGTGCCGGCCAGTTGGGCCCTGACCCGCTGCGCGTGCCGGCCAGTTGGGCCCTGACCCGCTGCGCGTGCCGGCCAGTTGGGCCCTGACCCGCTGCGCGTGCCGGCCAGTTGGGCCCTGACCCGCTGCGCGTGCCGGCCAGTTGGGCCCTGACCCGCTGCGCGTGCCGGCCAGTTGGGCCCTGACCCGCTGCGCGTGCCGGCCAGTTGGGCCCTGACCCGCTGCGCGTGCCGGCCAGTTGGGCCCTGACCCGCTGCGCGTGCCGGCCAGTTGGGCCCTGACCCGCTGCGCGTGCCGGCCAGTTGGGCCCTGACCCGCTGCGCGTGCCGGCCAGTTGGGCCCTGACCCGCTGCGCGTGCCGGCCAGTTGGGCCCTGACCCGCTGCGCGTGCCGGCCAGTTGGGCCCTGACCCGCTGCGCGTGCCGGCCAGTTGGGCCCTGACCCGCTGCGCGTGCCGGCCAGTTGGGCCCTGACCCGCTGCGCGTGCCGGCCAGTTGGGCCCTGACCCGCTGCGCGTGCCGGCCAGTTGGGCCCTGACCCGCTGCGCGTGCCGGCCAGTTGGGCCCTGACCCGCTGCGCGTGCCGGCCAGTTGGGCCCTGACCCGCTGCGCGTGCGGGCCAGTTGGGCCCTGACCCGCTGCGCGTGCGGGCCAGTTGGACCCTGACCCGCTGCGCGTGCGGGCCAGTTGGACCCTGACCCGCTGCGCGTGCGGGCCAGTTGGACCCTGACCCGCTGCGCGTGCGGGCCAGTTGGACCCTGACCCGCTGCGCGTGCGGGCCAGTTGGACCCTGACCCGCTGCGCGTGCGGGCCAGTTGGACCCTGACCCGCTGCGCGTGCGGGCCAGTTGGACCCTGACCCGCTGCGCGTGCGGGCCAGTTGGACCCTGACCCGCTGCGCGTGCGGGCCAGTTGGACCCTGACCCGCTGCGCGTGCGGGCCAGTTGGACCCTGACCCGCTGCGCGTGCGGGCCAGGTGGACCCTGACCCGCTGCGCGTGCGGGCCAGGTGGACCCTGACCCGCTGCGCGTGCGGGCCAGGTGGACCCTGACCCGCTGCGCGTGCGGGCCAGGTGGACCCTGACCCGCTGCGCGTGCGGGCCAGGTGGACCCTGACCCGCTGCGCGTGCGGGCCAGGTGGACCCTGACCCGCTGCGCGTGCCGGCCAGGTGGACCCTGACCCGCTGCGCGTGCCGGCCAGGTGGACCCTGACCCGCTGCGCGTGCCGGCCAGGTGGACCCTGACCCGCTGCGCGTGCCGGCCAGGTGGACCCTGACCCGCTGCGCGTGCCGGCCAGGTGGACCCTGACCCGCTGCGCGTGCCGGCCAGGTGGACCCTGACCCGCTGCGCGTGCCGGCCAGGTGGACCCTGACCCGCTGCGCGTGCCGGCCAGGTGGACCCTGACCCGCTGCGCGTGCCGGCCAGGTGGACCCTGACCCGCTGCGCGTGCCGGCCAGGTGGACCCTGACCCGCTGCGCGTGCCGGCCAGGTGGACCCTGACCCGCTGCGCGTGCCGGCCAGGTGGACCCTGACCCGCTGCGCGTGCCGGCCAGGTGGACCCTGACCCGCTGCGCGTGCCGGCCAGGTGGACCCTGACCCGCTGCGCGTGCCGGCCAGGTGGACCCTGACCCGCTGCGCGTGCCGGCCAGGTGGACCCTGACCCGCTGCGCGTGCCGGCCAGGTGGACCCTGACCCGCTGCGCGTGCCGGCCAGGTGGACCCTGACCCGCTGCGCGTGCCGGCCAGGTGGACCCTGACCCGCTGCGCGTGCCGGCCAGGTGGACCCTGACCCGCTGCGCGTGCCGGCCAGGTGGACCCTGACCCGCTGCGCGTGCCGGCCAGGTGGACCCTGACCCGCTGCGCGTGCCGGCCAGGTGGACCCTGACCCGCTGCGCGTGCCGGCCAGGTGGACCCTGACCCGCTGCGCGTGCCGGCCAGGTGGACCCAGTTGGACCCTGACCTGCTCTGCATGTTGGCTGGGGAGAGCTGATCCTTAGCCAGCCGGATAACATTTGCTGTAACATGTTAAGGAGTATCAAAAGTCTACAGCAGAAGAAGTGTTAAGGGAGTCCTAATTGACCTAAGACAGGGGTAGGTGATGTTTTACACTGTAGATGTTCTGGACTACATGTACCATAAAGCTGACAAAGCATCGTGGGAGATGTCGTCTCCTGCATCTGGAGTGCCAAAGGAAAGGTTTCCTACCCCTGACCTAGGCATTAATGCTTTCTTTTTCACTTTAGGTTGAACAGTTTCTTTACCCCGGTTGTTGCTATTGAACCCTTGTTGGGGTGTTAAGTGGTAAACCTGTTTTACCTCCGAAACATTTCCAAACACAGAGCGACCTTGTTACGCTACAATGTTTCAGGAGCCATTTACACATTTGAGTGACTACAGAGAAATGTTAGTTTGCATTTTCAGGCATTCTTTAAATAGTGCTGTAACGTGCATATATCACTTTTTGTTTTGTATGGACAGCCAGGTGTGCAATGTAAAATTGCATTATATCAACTTTGTCCATGTTTGGACACAATTAAAATAACCTTCATCTAAATAATATGGTGCCAGAAGGTTCCTGGTGTTGGCTTTACTTTAGGGTTTAACCCCTTAAGGACATGTGACATGTCATGATTCCCTTTTATTCCAGAAGTTTGGTCCTTAAGGGGTTAAACCATTCACAGTCTCCTCCCGTGCATTGTTTTGCTATGTCCACTCCATCTGTTTTCTAAAAATTGCCAAAACTGAAGCGTCAGACCTCTACAGGCAGGGGTGTCGCTTGTTGACAGCGATAAGCTGACGCTCGAAGCCAGTCCATAGCTTAACCCATAATGGTAAGCCCGCTCCAGAGACCTTCTGGCATTATAGCAACTTAATTTCTATGAAGTTGCGGAGCCCGGAGTGTTCTTTTAACCCCTTAAGACCGCAGGACGTTCTATGTCGTCCTTATTTTGGTGGCTCTAAACGCCCCAGGACGGCATAGAACGTCCTGCGATCTTATGTACTTACCCGGTCGCCGGCGATCCTACGCCGGCGATCGCGGTATGGGGGACTTAACTGGGAGCCCAGGGAGTCCCCCTCTGTCCTCTTCGACCCCCCAGGGCCATGTGATCGCGAGGTCCATAGCCGTCCATAGCAATGCCAGCAGGGGGAGTGCCTGTAATGACAGGTACTCCCCCTGCTGCCTGAAAATAAAATAAAACATGTTAAATAAGTGTAAAATTAAATAATATATACTTAGATCATATATATATTTATTATATATATATGATCTAAGTATATATATATATATATATATATATATATATATATATATATACACACATAAATATACATACTGTCTACGTGTATTTTAATATTAATATATACATAATTATATATATATATATATATTATCAAAATACACGTACAATGATATTGATTAAATATATATATATATAATTTTCATTATATATATATATTTATATATAATAAATAAATATGTTAAAAAATTAAATTAAAAAATAATAAAAAATAAATAGATAAAAAATATATAAACATGCGTCATTTCGTTCTAACTGTATTTTAAAATTAATATATATATATATATATATATATATATTGATATCAAAATACATGTAGAACGAAATAATATATATATCTATATACATAAGGATATACGTATACATCACTATATATATATATATATATATATATATATATATATATATATATATATATATATACACACACACACATATAAGGGTGAGTGCCTAAACCATATCTTTTTATATACATATATATATATATATATATATATATATATATATATATATATATATAAAATAATTCAACGTATATATTTATGTAATAATTTTACATAATTAGGTAATTTTATTAATTACAATTTGCAGGACCCTGCCTGACAACCCAGGCCGAAAGTTCAGGGAATTAAATTTTCTAGCACTATATTTAACCCTGTAACTTTCCAAGACACCATAAAACCTGTACATGGGGGGTACTGTTTTACTCGGAATACTTCGCTGAACACAAATATTAGTGTTTCAAAACAGTAAAATATATTACAACGACGATATCGTCAGTGACAGTGACATTTTTTGCATTTTTCACACACAAATGGCACTTACACTGACGATATAATTGTTGTGATACGTTTTACTGTTTTGAAACACTAAAATTTGTGTTCAGCGAAGTCTCCTGAGTATAACAGTACCCCTCATTTACAGGTTTTATGGCGTTTTCAAAAGTTACAGAGTCAAATATAAGGTTTGCGTTTCATTTTTTTCACATTAAAATTCGCAAGGTTGCCTTTGAGACCATATGGTCTACCTGTCCATTTCAAGATTATTTACTAGGGATCGACCGATTATAGGTTTTACCGATATTATCGGCCGATATTTGGTATTTTCGGCAATATCGGTATCGGCCAATTCAGATACCGATATTGCCGATAATATATAACAGGACCGCCAGGCTCATTACAAGCCCGGCGGTCCTGGGGGGGCAGCAACTAGCATTTACTCACCTCCCAGCAGCTCCCCAGTGTAAGTCTCGCAAGACCTGCGGCCATCAGAGCGTTGCCACGGGTTACCTTGTAACGCTCTGCGCGGCACGCTGGCCGCGAGACTTACACCGGGGAGCTGGAGAAGCTGCAAAATTGGCAACACTTAAATAGCAGAATTATAGCTTTTTCAAACTCATATTTTTAGCTTTATTTTTGCAGTTCGGATTTAATATTAGGAGTTTGGTAAATAACCCTGCAAGTCTCTGCACATAGTGAGTTTTAACTGCAGTGATTTGCCTAACCACTGTTTTCTTGTGCATACTGAAAAATATGTGTTGCTTTTTTTTTTCTCTTTAAGGCTGTTATTGAGACTTGATCCCTCTCCAACAGACTTTGAGTTGGATACTGTAGAGATCTTTGGATTTCAGTGGGTAACTGAAACATCTCTAGTGGAATCGACTGATCTTCTTTTTGGGTTGCTCAGGTATGAATTTATGTAGTTTCAAGTCTTTAAGATTTTAGCCAGAACTGAAGCACCTCAAAAGCATTTTGTTTTTGATTTATGGAGTGTTGGTGTGAATGCAGACATTAGATTTAATGGTATATTTGCGTGGAGAACCAGTGTGTTTGTGTTGCATGCGCATGATAAAAATCTTTTCCTCTACACCTCAATAGCCCATCCAGTATATAATTTCACTTACTTTCCATCTAACCTTCAGAAACCCAATACCCATCTTATCCCATTTATATCTCCTCTACATATTAATTACGCTCATGTTTATTGATTAAAGGGACACTGTAGGCACCCAGACCACTTCTGCTCATTGGAGTGGTCTGGGTGCCAACTCCCACTACCCTTAACCCTGCAAGTGTAATTATTGCAGTTTTTCATAAACTGCAATAATTACATTGCAGGGTTAACTCCACCTCTAGTGGCTGTCTACTAGACAGCCACTAGAGGTCACTTCCTAGTTTCTAGCACAGGTTTCCTGTGCGCTGTGTGAGGACCTCCAGCGTCGCTCTATTCCCCATAGGAAAGCATTGAAATGATTTTTCAATGCTTTCCTATGGGGAGACGTAATGCGCATGCGCGGCATTTCCGCGCATGCGCATTAGGTCTCCTCGGCCGGTGGGCGAGATTAGTCTCGCCCACCGGCCGACGTAATCACAAGGAGGAGTGTCGCGGAGGCGGAGACAGCGGCGAGGGACATCGCCGCTGTCCCAGGTAAGTAACTGAAGGGGTTTTCACCCCTTCAGTAACCAGGGATTGGGGGGTGGGAGGGAGAGGGACCCTCCAGTGCCAGAAAAACGGATCGTTTTTCTGGCACTGGAGTTTCCCTTTAAAGCTGCCCAAAATTGATTTTGTTCATGCAGATATGAGCCTGAAGTAGCTCGGTCAAAGCCAGATAAATGTCAAGCCATTCATAAAAATTTTTACAGCGTATCGCTGACACCATGAACACTACAGCAGGCTATAGTGGTTATGATGCTTAGAGTATTGCATTAATATGTATGTTTTCCTCTCTTTCTTATCAGTTTCAATAAAAACTATTGTTTTTCATTTTGTTTTAGACAAAAATTAGGTACCTTAGAAAGTTTATGTCAGCCTCTCTCGTATGACTTTGGTAAGTTTTGTTCTTATTATTCACATAGTTTTGTTTTTTTAAATGAGTATAATACATCTGTGTATAGGTTGGATTCTTGCTTAAATAATGTAGTCCTATGCTGCTGCTACTTCTACTAGCCAGGCCTTAAAAGCTACTCGCTACTGCAAGCAATAGTATAGCATCCAGGGCTAAGTTTTCTCTGTGTTAGAGTATAAGTAAGCAATAGAAAAAAACATGACTTTGTTTATTTTTTAAATGTCCCTGTCACATCAAGATACAGGGGGAGGGATGAGGGAGATGTCATGGCCATTGCATTCTACTAGACATAAACACCATGGATACACTCTAAATTAGTTATTTTGAACTGTTCCAAATTTGTGTGATCAATGAAAACACTGGACTGTGCGTCATCCTGTAACACCAAAAAAAATAATCTTCATTTTGATCATCCAACAAAATGAAATATATATTTTAACGGGTGTCACTAGATATACTTGACTGGAGTATCAAATGTGGTCACTATACACATGGATTAGCAATTAGAAGAATTAAAGGGACACTCCAGTACCAGGAAAACAAATCGGTTTCCTGGCATTGCAGGCCCCCTCTCCCTCTCACCTCCATCCCACGTTGCTGAAGGGATTAGAACCCCTTTCAGTGACTTACCTGAGACTAGCGCTGATGTCCCTCGGCGCTGGTTTAGGGTCTGCCCACGCTCCTCCCCCCGCCGACATCATCCAGCAGGGGAGACCTAATGTGCATGCGCGGCAATGCCGCGCACGCGCATTAGACCTCTCCATATGGGGATTTTAGCGATGCTGGAGGTCCTCACATAGCGTGAGGATGTCCAGCGACGCTATAGAACAGAAAACATGTGCTATAAACTAGAAAGTGCCCTCTAGTGGCTGTCTAGTAGACAGCCACTAGAGGAGGAGTTAACCCTGCTAAGTAAATATTGCAGTTTATGAAAACTACAATATTTACAGTTGCAGGGTTAAAGGACCACTATAGTGCCAGTAAAACAACCCGCAGGGTCCCACTCCCGCCGGGCTAAAGGGGGAGGAAGGGGGTTAAACACTCACCTTTCTCCAGCGTCGGGGTCCCTCAGCACTGGGGACTCTCCTCCTCCTTCGGTCGTCATCTCAATGCTTTCCTATGGACGCTGGCATATTCTCACTGTGAAAATCACAGGAGGAAGAAGAATGAAACATGCACTGAAAAGAACACTCTGCCTACAGTTAAGTATGTTGGTGGCTCGTTGATGCTCTGAGGCTGCTTTGCATCCTCTGCCACTGGAAACCTGCAGCTTGTGGAAGGCAAGATGGATTCAGTGAAATATCAGGAGAAAACGTCATGCCGTCTGTGAGGAAGCTGAAGCTTCGGTGTCACTGGGCCTTCCAACAGAAAAATGATCCCAAGCATTCCTCATATTCCACTAAGGCTTGGTTCCAGAAGAAGTTGTGGAAAATTCTACAGTGGCCATCACAGTCACATTACTTGTACCCCATAGAAAATCTCTGGTGGGATTTAAAGAAGGCGGTTGCAGCACGCAAACCCTAGAATATTACCGAACTCTAGGCCATTGCTCATGAACAATGGGCTAAGATTCCCCAGCAACGCTGCCAGACGCTAGTGTCTTATGCATCTCATTGCAGCAAAAGGGTCCTGTACTAAAGATGCTTGCCACAAATGGGTCGAATAATTGTGAGACTGGAGAAGTCATAAGTTGCAGTTTCAGTTGAATTTGGGGAAACTACTTGAAACATTCCTTGTATGAGCTATTTCAATTAATTTGTTAATTGCATACAGCTGAAAGTCTGTAAATTTTGACAATAAACCTGATTTTGAGTTTGTGTTAAATAATTTTAATCACAAATGTATGTAATATGTATAATGTATTTATTTTCTTCTTCTTAGGACAAGTCGGTAGCATACATGCAGAGGCGGATGAAATTAGAAACCAGTGCATCCGGTTCTTACATTATGTGAAAGTATTTATATATCGGTAAGTGTGTCATTTTTGTTTTTTCTTCTCTTCATATCTGCGTACTTGAGTTGTATTTATTTGTATCCCAAACAATTATTCTGGCAGTTGTGGCTGAAATCTTTCTTAGTCTACCTGACCTTGGCTTAGTATCAAGAGATCCCCGAATTGTCCACTTCTTCATAAGTGATTGAACAGTTCTGACTGGCATTTTCAAGGCATTGAATATCTTTTTATATCCTTTTCCATCTCTATAAAGTCCCATTACCTTGTTATGCAGGTCTTTTGACCGTTCTTTTCTGCTCCCTATGGCTCAGTATCTAGCCTGTTCAGTGTATCCACGTGAGAGCTACCAAACTCATTGACTATTTATACACAGATGCAAATTGCAATTTAAAAAGCCACGTGTGGGTAATCTTTAATTGCCATTTTAACCTGTGTGTGTGTGTGTCATCTTGTGTGTCTGTAACAAGGCCAAACATTCAAGGGTATGTAAACGTTTGTTTAGGGCCATTTGGGTGATTTCTGTTATTATGATTTATAAAAGAGCCAAACAACTGTGATTATTATGTGATAATAAATGGCTTCATATGATCCTTACCCTTCAATAAAATACACTTTTTGCATGATCAGTCATATTTTCTAAATCACTGCCACAATTTCTGCCAGGGTATGCAAACTTTTGAACTATCAAGCACTGATATGCTCACTATTCTTTTCCTTTTATTTTATTTTGCCTATTTTTGAAATGTGTACTCTAACGCAAAAAAAAGCAGAGGTATTTTATATAATGTACTGGCCAATTATGACAAATTAACTTGGCTTTCTTTTTTTTTTTTACATTTTTTTATTTTTTATTACAACAATATTAAAACCTATTTATTTACTTGTGCTGGATGTTGCAGCATAGTTTACTGGTGCATTGGCAGCTTTAATACAAATTAACTTTACTTTCTTCCATCAACTGAAGGAAACTGTCGAGAATGCTTAATAGTTCTTGTAAATGGTGGCTCTTTTAAAAGCATTAAAGGGACACTCCAGGCACCCAGGCCACTTCTGCCCATTGGAGTGGTCTGGGTGCCAACTCTCACTACTCTTAACCCTGCAACTGTAATTATTGCAGTTTTTTATAAACTGCAATAATTACATTACAGGGTTAACTCCACCTCTAGTGGCTGTCCACTAGAGGGCACTTCCTGATTCATAGCAAAGATTTTCTTTGCTAGAGCGTCGCTGGACGTCCTTTCGCTGTGTGAAGACCTTCCAGCATCTCTCATTTCCCCATAGGAGTCCACTGTGGTATAAAATAAAAATATAAAAAAATCAAAAGAAATGTAACCCGATCAATGGTTTAAATTGCTAAGTGATAGGTGGGTAAAAGGTTTAATGCAAGATGCCTAAACTATACTCCCAGTCCCCAACCCAGAGTCGGTTTATAACCACTGGAAGGGTGCAGAACACAGTCCTCCGGTACCCCACAGCCTTTTGGAGAGATATGATCCGGTTCCTCCTTCGGTATGAACAGATATTCTGCTTGCCACAGGCTTGCAATAAGGATGACTTCTATTGAGGGCTTGTCTGCATGCAAAGAGTCTGGGTCCGAACAGCCTGAGTAAGAGGGTCTCAAGTATACAAAGAGTTGCAGTAAATGGTCTGATGCCCGGCTCCATTGGACATGGAAGTACGGTTGCAGTCTGTCTCTTGTGCGTGAAAGGCTGCTCAGACAGTGAAGATTCCACCAAAAGTCAGCAAAAAGCTGGATCGGCCTGGCAATAGTAATGAAGAACAGGCTTTGGGGTATCGAGGAGTGCATGGCATTCCCCATATTGAAATGTCGAGGACCCCCAATCGGCTTTCCCTCTCACAGGTTAAAGGTGGCTGAGTAGCAATAAATGCCGGGATACCCCTCACCGGCGGAGGGGTAGATAGAATGCAGATTAGAGGATTCTTAATGCTGGTAGGATAATAGTGGAGAGCGGCTGCCTGTTTCTCACCATTATCACTACAAAGGTCTCAACTAGGCCATAGAATCCGCCCTGTCAGGAAACCTTGGACAGGTTTTTCTGCAAAATGCCTGCACAGTCTCTTGTTGTATGTTTAGTAGGTAGGATACCTGCTAAAGCAGGTTGAAAGGCTTCAACATATCAATAAATTTAATCTGCTGTGCAGTAATCAGAATATATGTGACGTGACTGTCCAGCATGGTTATCAAGCTCCGGCCCCCCTCTAAATACTTTATTATTTTATAGGTATGTGGAGCCCCCAAAACAGCTGGATGATATCCATGTTCATCCATATGAGGAATTAGAGACACAGCTTCCCTCCAAGCTGATAGAAGAGCTACATGGTTTGATTTTGTATATTGGACATCTCCATGAACTCCCAAGCAGCCTGCTAGGGGCCTTCACTATTCAACATCATGGGAAGGTTTGTAGTTATCATACTTTCTAAAATATGTAGACCTATTTATTTAAAACCCAATTAAATTTTAATATTTTATTTTTGTTTTAGAATTGAGATTTCTTCAGCCAGACTTTGAGATTTGGAATCCACTTGCATTTCCCATACATAAAGCATGCCATGCTGAGCTTACCTTTCTCCTATAGTTTACTCTTCTATTCCCCTTTCAGAATCTGTTCTCCTTTTCTTTGTTTCTGATCTAGTTTATTTTAAACATAAAACAAAGTAGGGATTACTTTGTCTTGTGTGTTTTTCCTACACCTGACTTTCATTGACCAAAGTAGGAGCTTAAAGGTGGCACTGTCATGCTGAACTTACCTTTCCCTAATCGCTTCCTCTTCTCTTCCTCACTCAGGATCTGTTCTTCATTTCTTCCTGTCCTAGTTTTCTTTAAAACAAAATAGAGACCATTTTGTCTCATGTATTTTTCCTACGCTTGACAAGCGGAGGAGCAAAGGGTGCTCTTTCCTGTGGTCAGAGGAATTTTCCCATAATTCTCTCCTTTCCTCCGTTATCTCGCAAGGCCTACTTTCACTTTTCCCGAATGTGAAATTAATTACTAATACCAAGATTACGTATTATTAGTAATTAATCTGCCCCTACTCGCTATATCGCGAGTAGGGGCATGTCTAGTAAACAGTGAGCAGCCTGTTTATTTAAAAAATAAACAAAGCACCTCCCCTTCCCCCACACCTCCCTCCCCCCAATTAAGGGCCCAAAATGAAGGGGGGGAAGGGACACCTATTGTCCTTCCCCCCCCCCCCCCCGGCCCCCACCCATGAGGGGCGGGTGGGGGCCCTAAAAGACAATTGGCGGGGTCCTATTGTTGCCCCCACCCATAAGTGGTGGGTGGGGGCCTTAAATGAAAAGGAAGGGAAATTCCCTTCCGATTTTCGGACAATAGCGAATGGCCAAGTGTTCTACTGGGAATGCGGGAAATTTCACAGCGCTATTTAGTGTGGGCAGATGACGTGTCCCACAGGGACTTCATCTGCCCACACAAAGATGGGGGCGCCAAGGACCTAGGTCCGGGCACGAAATGAAGATTTCAAAATAGGTAATATGGGGGGCTTAGGGGCATTTGAGGGTGACAACGGGGGCAGTTAGATGTAGTGGAGTCTGGAGGGGGGTTAAAAAGAAAAAACTGGATTCGGCCATGACAGTGCCGCTTTAAGTCAGCTCCATTTCCTGTGGCAGTTAGAAGGTTGAGTATTTTATTTTATTTTTTTTGTAAATCTCTTTTTTATTGAGGCATAAAGTCATGTGGGTACAGAATGTAGAAAGGGAGACAATAAGGTTTTCAAACAATACGGGGGTAATACCATGCAATACATGTCATCTCTGTACGGTGTTAGCCTCTTTTTTGTAGATTTTATGTTCATTATTTCTTTTCTTTTCGTTTTTTGTTTTTTCAATCAAGACGTTTGAAGCTGTGAGACTCGCAGGTCTCCATAATGAGTTATTTACAATTTAAATCAACATTATCAGTTTGGGCACGCAGGCCCGCATTGTTGTAGGTTTCGCAAATCACTAATGTCAATTCAGTCACGTTTCTGGTTGGATAAGTAGTCAAGTGTGTGTTAGCTGGTGTCTCCCCCAGTGTCTGTGTGGTTTGGTTGTGTTTGGGAGACAGGTAGAGTGAGCGCCACCATAGCTGTTGGAGCGTAGTTTGTGGGTAACTTTCTTCAGTAGGTATGTGAGTTAGCTCCTTCCCCTCCTTGTTTTCCTTATACCCTTACTGTGGTTGGACCCTCCTATGCTATGTCTGTCCCCCCGAGGGGTTGAGTGAGTTGGTAAGTCCGAAACTTGTTTGGTTCCTTAGATTTCAGGGTTGTATGTAATGTTGGCGGGGGGTCTACGGTGGCTGGGTAAGCGCTTGTTTAGGGTCTGTCGTTTTCTCTTGTGTTGGTGCGTTCCTGGGGGCTGAGGCAGGAGTGTAGCTAGGTCAACAGGGGGAGGTGGGAGGGGGGTGGGTTGAAGGTATGTCGGGTAGAAGAGGGGGGTCGGGTGCGTCCTTCGTCCGTCGTCCTCAGTCGTGTTTGTTGTGGGTTGGTCTAGTCTGGCTGTGTCTCAGTTGACGTTAGTTCTGATGGTCTGTTGGAATCCTTCTTTTGCTGTCTCAAGGATCCAGTGTGTCCAAATGTCTAGGTAGGTCTTATGGGTCTGGTTGGCCGTCATCGTCAGTTCCTCAATTTTCCTAAGGTCTTCCATTTGGCTAAACCATGTCAGTAGCGGGGGTGTTGTAGTTTGCTTCCAGAATTGGGGGAGCACCTGTTTGGCTGTGTTGAGTATTCTAACGGTTATAGATTTTTTGTATTTGGAGTGTGGGACAGTTGTGTGGTGTAGGAGCATCGCAGCCGGTTCCAGGGGGGGGGGCGCATCCGAGAACTTCTCCAGGACCTTGTGTATTCCCTCCCAGTATGTTTTGATTTTCTCACAGTCCCACCATATGTGTTTAATGGTTCCCACCTCTTTTTCGCATCTCCAGCATTGGTCAGAGTGTGTTGGGTCAATTTGGTGTAGGAGGTGTGGTGTTTTGTACCATTGTGTTAATAATTTGTATGCTGTCTCTTGAGTTTTACTGTGTGTTGAGCAGTGGTGTGTTAGGTAACAGATGGACTCCCATTCCTTATCCGTGAGTGTGGTGCGTAGGGCCGTCTCCCATTTACCCATGTAAAGTGGTGTGTCGGATGGGGTTTCTAGTTGTAGCATGGAGTATAGATAGGATATTCCATGCGGGAGTGGATCTGGGCTTGCGCTGACCGCTTCTATTGTGGTCAGGCCCCTAGTAAGCGCCGGGCCTTGCGGTAGCGTTCGGATAAAGTTAGTCAGCTGGGTGTGTCTGAACCTGTGCATGAATGTCATAGGTGTCTCCCCTAGTAGGGCTGTCAGTGGTTTACATTCACCTGCTTGGAGGATGTGGCGTAGGCGAGGGGTCTCGTCCGGAAGAATGTTGCGAAGTGCTTTCGGGTCTAGTCCCGGGGGGAAGTCGGGATTATATGTAAGGGGCAGAAGGGGGGAGGGGAATGGCGACATGTTGCCGGTCTTGGAGGCTCTCCTCCATACTTTCAAAGTGTGCCATGTGTATATGGACATGTCTTTCCCATCCGCTGCCTCCCGGCCCCAGGGTAGTCCGGAGAGCGGTCTGCCCACTTCTGCCTCCTCTACTGTTTTCCAGAGCTTCCCGACGGTGTCCTTTGACCACTCCACGATCCGCAGTAGGTGCGCCGCGACGTAGTATTGGTAGAAGTCTGGGAGGGCTATTCCCCCCCTGTTTTTGGGGCGAGTTAGTGTGGTGAATTTCAATCTAGGTCTACCCCCGTTCCATACGTATTTGGTCATCTCCGATCTAAGGGACCCGAAGAATGTCTTTTGGATCGCTATGGGGATGGCCTGGAGGAGGTAGAGGAGGCGTGGGAGGAAGTTCATTTTCAGGACCTGGACTCTTCCCAGCCAGGAGATGTGTGGGAAGGACCATTCTCGCATGTCTCTTTGGAATGATTGTAGTGTGGTCGTGAAATTTTCTTTGTACAAGTCCTCACTATGTCTTGTCAGCCATATCCCTAAGTACCTAATTTTGTGTTCGGCCCATTGGTATGGGAAGCTGTTTCGTAGGGGCTCTGTTTGTGTAGCATTTAAACTGACGTTGAGAATGAATGATTTCCCGTGGTTGATTTTTAGATTTGATATGTTCCCGAATTCCCTTAGTTCTTTCTGCAGGTTTGGAAGGGAGATCTCGGGTTTGGTCACCACAAAGAGCATGTCGTCCGCGTACGCGGCGACCTTGTGGTGCACTTGCCCTGTTTCCACTCCGGTGATGTCTGTGTTGTGTCTAATGTGTGAGAGGAACGGTTCTAGTGCTAGAACAAATAAGAGTGGGGAGAGGGGGCAACCCTGTCTCGTGCCGTTGTGTATGGTGAAGGTCTCCGTGGGTGCTCCGTTAACTATTACCTGGGCTGTCGGTTCCCGGTAAAGTTCCTCTATCCACCTTCTCAGGTGGGGTCCCAGTCCTGCTTGGGCCAGCACTTCGAAGAGGTACACCCAACAGACCCTATCGAAGGCCTTCTCTGCGTCAGTTGACAGGAGAAGAAGGCCTTCCCTCTTACCTGTACTACCGTGCATGAGGGTAAGCGCTCTGATGGTATTGTCGCGGGCCTCACGTCCCGCCACAAACCCCACCTGGTCCGGGTGGACCAGCGATGGGACATGTTTTGTGAGCCGTGTGGCCAGGATCTTGGCCAGTAGCTTGATGTCGCAATTGATGAGCGATATGGGCCTATAGTTACTACATTGTTCCCTGTCTTTACCGTCTTTGGGGATTATGGAGATATGCGCCGCTAGGGCTTGTTTAGGGATATTGTGTCCCTCCCTGACTGCATTAAAGGCTTCTACCATTGGTTGGTATAAGTCTTCAGCATAGGTCTTGTAGTATTTGGTCGGTAGGCCATCCGGCCCTGGGCTTTTACCTGTCTTAGTTTGCTTAATTGCCATCGCTAATTCCTCTATCGTGATAGGCACGTCTATCATGTCTGCTATGTCTGGGTCCAAGGTCGGCAGTGGGTGTTCAGCTAGGTATTTCCTGATCGCTTCGTGCAGGCGGGCTTTCGCCTTTTGAGTATGTGGTTGTGGCAGCGTGTACAGGTCCGAGTAATATGTGCGGATGGTGTTTTGTATGTCTTTCGGGAGATGGTGTAATTTCCCTTGTTTGTCTCGAATCTTGTCAATGTAAGTGTGTTGTCTCTGTTTTTTTAGCATCGCAGCTAGGAGCTTGCCGCTTTTGTTTCCCTGTTGTGCAAAGAGGGCCTTATGTCTTATTGCTTCTCTGTGGTGTTTGGTGTGTAGTAGGGTGGCGAGCTCTCTCCTTAGTTGAAGAAGTCGTGATTGGTGTGTGTTGTCAGGTGTTAGTTTGTTTTGTTCGTCAACCTTGTGGATGTTGGACAGTAGGTCGTTTAACCGTGCCTCGGTCCGTTTCTTCAGTAGTGCCCCCTGTTGTATGTAGTGTCCCCTTATCACGCTTTTGTGCGCTTCCCAACGGATTGTCGGGGAGGTCTGTTCGGTTGTGTTGAGTGTGAGGTATTCTTTTATTTTCTCGCCTATGAAGCCCGAGATCTCCTGGTTAGCTAGGAGGTACTCATTGAGTCTCCATTTCGGGTTTGTGGGACGGTAAAGTGGTGATGTCAGGGTCAGTAATACTGGGGCGTGGTCCGACCAGGTGGCCCCACCGATTGTGACTGTAGTCACCAGGGGAAGGTCGTGGTGCGTGGTATAGACATGGTCTATCCGAGAGTAGGAGTTATGTGGTTGGGAGTAGAAAGTGAAGTTCCTTTCATCTGGGTGGTGGGCTCTCCAGCAGTCAACTAGGCGCTGGCTACGGAGAAGGGATTTGATGTGTTGTAGGTGTTGTGTGGGGACATGGGAGACGCCCGATGAAGTGTCCCATGCCGGGTCTAGCGCAATATTAAAGTCCCCCCCTAGAATGAGAGTCCCTGCCGTGAAGTGTTGGAGCTTGCGTAGTGTCTGTTTGAGAAAGCGCGCTTGTTGTTTGTTTGGTGCATAGATGCTTGCGAACGTGTATTGGTGTCCCGCAATTGTCCCTTTGAGGAATAGGTATCGACCTTCGTCGTCGGTCATGCATCCCCCCCTCCTGGAACGGCAGCCTTTTGTGAAGGAGTATCGCTGTCCCCCTGGCCTTACCACCATGGTAGTCGCTGTAATACCCTTGGCTATAGTGATGGTTTGTTAGTTTGGGTCTTGCCCCTTTTTTGAAGTGGGTTTCCTGAATCATGACTATTGAGGCCCTGTGTTCAGTAGGTATGTGAGTTAGCTCCTTCCCCTCCTTGTTTTCCTTATACCCTTACTGTGGTTGGACCCTCCTATGCTATGTCTGTCCCCCCGAGGGGTTCAGTCCCCCCGAGGGGTTCAGTCCTTTAGCATTTATTGTGAGGACTCGTAGTTGGTCGGGAGTCAGCGTCATGTCGTGTGGTCGGTTCGTGTCCGGACGGGTTTAAGGGGGGTGTCTCCGTCCGAGGTCTCTGTCTGTCGGGTAGGCACGTCGAGTCTCGGGTGTGTCGGGGGGGGTACGGTCAGAGGAGTGGGCGTTAGGGTGGGGATGGAGGTGGTATGGGGGTCCGGGTGGAAGGGTGAGTGGTGGAGGTGTGGAAGAGCCTCCGGGAGTCTCGTCACTATCTAATGACGATGAGGTATAGGCGTCGGTGAGCCTCACTCCACCGCACCTCCAGAGGTGTCAGTGGGCGGTTCGTTACCTGGTTGGCGCCTCCCTGTAGGGCGTCGGTTGGGCGTCCGGTGTGTCGAGTCGGTGTCCCTGTGGCGCGTCGGGTCACGTGGCTTCCCTATGTGGCTCGTCTTTGTTCGTTTGAAATGTGCGTTTCTGTTGTCCCCGCCTCGGGGTGTAGTGGCCTTAGGCCTGTTTGGGTGCGTGTCGTTGAGTGCCTTAAGTCAGCGTGTGGCTGGTCTGTCATTTGTAAGAAGGTCGCATTAATATAGCAGTGGTATAACAGGTTACATATCACAACAGGTGAAAACAGGTCTAAACAGTTCTAAACAGTTTGTAAACTTCACTAGATCGTGTACATTTCGCCCCCCCCCCTCCCCCAAAACCCACACAATTCCCCCACCCGGTGATTGAACATAACAAGGACGTCTGGGTCAGGTAGTGCTCGAGGTTCTGGGCCTCTCTATCCCGTGTCGTGAGTGGCACCCCCGACTGGGTCTATGCGTGTGGAAGGTTGGGACCGAATAATGGGTGTCTGAGACCCAGGGCGGTTTTAGTAGGGAAGCAGTACGGGTGGTTTGGCTATGCTAAGAGGATAATCACCAGGGTGCATGCCCTTTGTTGGCCCCGTCCCCTTCCCACATTCATAAAGCAGATATTCTTGCAATCCCCCCTTCTGGGTCTTCCGTATCACCCGTCTACTCATCGTCTGCTCTACAGAGTTTGGTCGTTTGTTCCTCCCCTCCCAGGTGTGCCCCACCAGCGGAGCCCCCCGCCTGCTCCCCGAGGTTCGTCACAGGTCGGGCGGGCTCCGGCGGTGGGGCCCAGCCGGGATACGGGGCTGCCCTGTGTTATGCCATCTAAGGTTGGATAAGTTTGCGAGCTTGTTCTCTTCCCAATAGTGGCCCTCCCCAGTTGGACCCTGTTGTCCCTGACTATTCAGCTAAGTGGTGGAATCTGGAGTCCGGAGCAATGTCCTGGTATCGCATAGTCCTTTATACTCTGCGGGCAGAACATGTCCGCCTGTGTCTCTAGTTCCCTGTGGCCCTGTAAGTTCTGAGTGTCTATCGCCCATTGGGCTGTATACTTGCGTTTCAGACGTGCGGTGTGTCTTTAGTCTCTCGAAGTGGGGGTGGGCGACTGTGAGCTTGGTTGCGGTCGGTCTCCCGTGGGTTCCGGAGGTGGAGGGTTGCGGTTGTCTTCTTATGCGTTGGCTCCCGAGGGACGAGTAGCCTGTTGCCTCGTCCTCCGGGTTCTGGGAGGTTGCTGTGCCTGGCGGTGTGTCTCAGGAGCAAAGTTATAGAAGGCCAGTGGGTCCGGCCAAGTCATGTGTAGTGGGGGTAGTTGTAGTTCCTTCATGAGGTCCCCTAGATCTTCTTCTTTCCTCGCCGTGAGAGGGCCAGTCGGTGTGGCGATTTGAAGTCCTGTTGGGAAGTTCCAGCGGTATCTGATCCGGTTGGCCTGTAGCACGTGTGTGAGTGGGCGCATGGCCCGCCTGTACGCCAATGTTGCCGGCGATAAATCAGGGTATAGCTGTATGTCGTGGCCATTATGTGAGACTTGTTTCTTGTCCCTAGCGCTTCTCAGGATGTCTTCCTTTTCTTGAAAGTGTTGTAGGCAGCAGATAACATCCCTAGGGGGGGAATCTGGAGGTCCCCTAGGTCGGAGGGCTCTGTGGGCCCTGACAAAGATGATGGGCGTCTCGGTTGGCCTCTGCAGGAGGGAGTTAAATATTTCAGTGAGGGTGTCGCGTATTGGGGCAGTTTGGTCTAGATCTTCCGGTAGGCCCCTAATTCTTATGTTTTGCCGCCTCCCTCTGTTATCCAGGTCTTCAACGTGGAGGGCCATTTGGCGGATTTGGGCTGCTTGCTTCTGTATGATGTCTGCGGCTGTGTTTTGCGCCGCCACTACTTGGTCACACTCTGCCTCCAGTTTGTTTAGCTTGTGATGGATTCCCTGTATGTCCTCTCTTAGGGCTTGAAGTTCACCCTTTAAGGAGTTATGTAGTGCCGTGTTGGCCTCTTTTAAGTCGGCTTTAGTGGGTAAGCTGCTAATTAGTGCTACCCAGTCTGGCTGGAACTGGGCCTGGGGTGGATTAATTCCGGGCTGTACCTGTTGTGAGTGTTCGCCCTGCGGTGAGGACGGGCGTGGTAGGCCCGAGGCTTCTGCGCCGCTGGAGGCCTGTGCGGTGTGGTCGGCCGGGGCAGTAAGGTATTGGCGCATACCTGCCGGTTGAGAGTTCCTCGGTGTGCCGGTGGTTGAGGCAGCCTGCTGTTGCTTGGTGTTTTTCCCCATTTTTCCGTGGATTAGTGCTTGTTTAGCGGGTTTTAGCTGTGAGCCTGAAGGGAGCCCTCGTTTCACGCCGCCATCTCGTCCGGCGTCCAGGCCACGCCCCCCGAGTATTTTATTTGACACAGGAAATAGAGCTGACTTAAGCTCCTCCTTTGGTCAAAGAAAGTCAAGTGTAGGAAAAATATATAAGTCAAAGTAGTCCCTACTTTGACTTATGTTTTTTTTTTTAAAAGTAAATCAGATAGGAAGAAAATAACAACAGTGTCTGAGAGAGGAAGAGAAGAGGAAACTATAGGAGAAAGGTAAGTTAGATGTGACAGTGCAGGTTTAAACATATGATTTGAATATTTTTAGTAGAATTGAAACTGCAAGTATTTGACAAACGAAATACCGTATTTATCGGCGTATAACACGCACCTCATTTTTAGAAAGAAATTCCAGGAAATTTCCCCCCCTCCCATAGTATTCCCCCCCCCCTCATCCCATAGTATTCCCCCCCCTCATCCCATAGTATTCCCCCCCCTCATCCCATAGTATTCCCCCCCCTCATCCCATAGTATTCCCCCCCCTCATCCCATAGTATTCCCCCCCCTCATCCCATAGTATTCCCCCCCCTCATCCCATAGTATTCCCCCCCTCATCCCATAGTATTCCCCCCCCTCATCCCATAGTATTCCCCCCCCTCATCCCATAGTGTTCCCCCCTCATCCCATAGTGTTCCCCCCTCATCCCATAGTGTTCCCCCCTCATCCCATAGTGTTCCCCCCTCATCCCATAGTGTTCCCCCCTCATCCCATAGTATTCTCCCCCCCTCCCCTCCCATAGTGTTCTTCCCCCTCCCCTCCCATAGTAATCTCCCCCTCCCCTCCCATAGTATTCTCCCCCCTCCCCTCCCATAGTATCCCCCCCTCCCATAGTGTATTTTCCCCCCTCCCCTCCCATAGTATTCTCCCCCCTCCCATAGTATTCTCCCCCCCTCCCCTCCCATAGTATTCTCCCCCCCTCCCCTCCCATAGTATTCTCCCCCCCTCCCCTCCCATAGTATTCTCCCCCCCTCCCCTCCCATAGTGTATTTTCCCCCCCTCCCCTCCCATAGTGTACTTCCCCCCCCTCCCCTCCCCTAGTGTACTTTCCCCCCCTCCCCTCCCCTTCCCCTAGTGTACTTCCCCCCCCCCTCCCCTCCCCTCCCCTAGTGTACTTCCCCCCCTCCCCTCCCCTCCCCTAGTGTACTTTCCCCCCCTCCCCTCCCCTAGTGTACTTTCCCCGCCTCCCCTCCCCTAGTGTACTTCCCCCCCTCCCCTCCCCTAGTGTACTTTCCTCCCCCTCCCCTCCCATAGTGTACTTCCCCCCCCTCCCCTCCCATAGTGTACTTTCCTCCCCCTCCCCTCCCATAGTGTACTTTCCTCCCCCTCCCATAGTGTACTTTCCTTCCCCTCCCCTCCCCTCCCATAGTGTACTTTCCTCCCCCTCCCCTCCCCTCCCATAGTGTACTTTCCTCCCCCTCCCCTCCCATAGTGTACTTTCCTCCCCTCCCATAATTACTTACCTGTCCTGAAGCGTGGGCCGGCTTCACAGCGTGCACCGCGGTACAGGAACTTTAATTTAAGGTTCCGGTTTCCGGCGGGACTGAAAGGAAGTGTGCACACTATTGTGCACACTTCCTTTCAGTCCCGCCGGAAACCGGAACCTGAAATTAAAGTTCCTGTACCGCGGTGCGCGCTGTGAAGCCGGCCCACGCTTCAGGACAGGTAAGTAATTATGGGATATCGGCGTATAACACGCACCCACGATTTTTCCCCTATTTTCAGGGGAAAAAAGTGCGTGTTATACGCCGATAAATACGGTAACTTCACACAGTGCATCAGTTTACAAAGAGAAGTTAAAGTGATACTATAGTCACCCGAACAACTTTAGCTTAATGAAGCAGTTTGGTGTATAGAACATGCCCCTGCAGCCTCACTGCTCAATCCACTGCCATTTAGGAGTTAAATCCCTTTGTTTATGAACCCTAGTCACACCTCCCTGCATATGACTTGCACAGCCTTCCATAAACACTTCCAGTAAAGAGAGCCCTATTTAGGCTTTCTTTATTGCAAGTTCTGTTTAATTAAGATTTTCTTATCCCCTGCTATGATAATAGCTTGCTAGACCCTGCAAGAGCCTTCTGTATGTGATTACAGTTCAATTTAGAGATTGAGATACAATTATTTAAGGTAAATTACATCTGTTTGAAAGTGAAACCAGTTTTTTTTTTATTTTATTTATTCATGCAGGCTCTGTCAATCATAGCCAGGGGAGGTGTGGATAGGGCTGCATAAACAGAAACAAAGTCATTTAAGTCCTAAATGACAGTGAATTGAGCAGTGAAATTGCAGGGGAATGATCTATACACTAAAACTGCTTTATTTAGCTAAAGTAATTTAGTTGACTATAGTGTTCCTTTAAGATTTGTTCATGGATAAAATAAATTTAAAAAATCATGCTTTATGAAACATATCATTAGTCTTGTAAGAGTTTTGTTATGTTTAATTAGCAAACCTTGCAAAGGAGGTTTTGGATTTCAATTCTTGTTGTGTGTAGCCTAAATCAGCTTAGGACACCATGAGTCCACTTACAAGCTCGGTATTTCTCTTTTGCATCCTTGGCTAGGTTGGCCTGGAAAATTGACACACACTAGAAAATTGACATCTAAAATATTGCAAAAAGCAAAATTTTACTTGGACAACATGTGCCTTAAGTGGCCGTATAGACAGGAAGTGCTCCTAACTTCACTGGAGAATTAAAGACACTGAGAATCGTCTTAAACACTAGAATACAAAGATGAACTGGGCTTGACAATGATAATCGTCTTTAACACAAAATACATTGGTTAACTGGGCAGAACAAGAATTGGCAAAGATTTCAACTGGGCTAGCCAAAGCAGCTGTGCAGCACAACCATTGCAAGTCAGCTGGCTGTAACTGTAAAAGCATCACTAAAGTGGGGTCTCCTTTTCATTTAAAACAGTATAGGGCCTTATTTGAGTAAAATACATTCAGCTTGTATTGGCATATTTCTCTGATGCTATTAACATTGTATTTTTGAGAATGCCATTTGAGTGCATATACACGTGGACATTTTATGTGGATGCCCCCACATAGCATCACAAAACTAAACTTTTGTGATGTGCCCTCATTTTCTGACACATGGTAGACATAAACAAACGGCACAACCCTTAGCTATGCTTTAGAGGTTGTGCCTTACACACACATTTCCACATTTAAAGTGCTCTGCAGTGTGTACTATCAAATCAAGTTGCTAACATTTATTTTTATTTGTGTATCTCTTATGTCAAATGGATTTCATATTTTGATGATTGTCTTCTAAATTCAACGATGATTTGCTAAGTTGACTGTTTTAATTACATAATATTACAAAAGGAAATGTGAAAAGATTTATATGGCTTCCATAATTTTTCATTTCTTTATTAATTTGTTTTGTTTTTATTTAGGTGCTTCCCGCCACTTGGCATCTTCTCCATCTTCATTTAGATATTCACTGGTCTATTTTAGAAATCCTTCATCTTTTAGGAGAAAAAATGCAAGGTATCCTCTTGCTTTTGCTTCATGCAACATTCTGTTTAACTCTAATCAGGACATGACTTTATGATAACAATGTTTAAAAAGTGGTCAAGATGTTTAATTTTTCAGGCTGGTATAATGCTAACTTTCCTTGTGTTGATGTTCTATTCAATAATGCTTTTATTTGATATGATTTATATTATTCACTAGTTAAAGTGTTTACAATAAGTCTTGTTACAATAACTCACCTTGTAAAAAATGTTGTTGCCCTGTAGATGTTTGTTATCGTCTTTGATTTTTTTAAATGTATTTTCTTTCTTTCTTAAAGGGACACTATATAAGCACCCAGACCACTTATTCTCATTGAAATGGTCTGGGGGCAGTGCCCATTTTTAATTTCTCAAAGTAATTACCCCAGTGTCACTATGTTTAATTATTTTATCGAAATAATAGTTCTGTTTTATTGAAGGGCAAATTGTGTATGCGCATCAGTTCATAAATCTGATTGGTGAAAACTTAACCAGCGTGAGTCTGTTTGAAAGCCATTGTGAAAATTTAGTATGTGATCTCATTGGTCTGGCAGCAAGTAGATATACAAAGGTATTTACTATTTGCGTGTATTTGTCTGTCATCTGTGCTGAGAATATAGTCTGGGAATATATGTTGGGAATATAGTCTGGGTACACATCCAAAAAAGCAGAGAAATTAGATGAATTGTTTATGCTAACAGTACCTGCAATAATGTTTACTGCACTCTTGCTGCATGCAAGCTTAATCTACAGTTCTATAATCTTCTGAATTAAATAACATTTACAAAGCAGCTTCACTGACAATGCTGCTCATATGTGAATTCAGAAAAAAAAAACATTTAATAGTTAAGAAGCTAAAATAATTGTGAGATTTACAGAATATCACTGAACACTTTGGCAACAATTTTTTTCCTTAACATAGTGATGCTACATGAAGAATGATGATGCTACTTTCCTAAATAATTTGCATATTCATTTCAACAAAGCCCCAGAGTTAGAATATACAAACACTGTGGGTTTTTTTTTTTTTTCTCTCTCCTCCATTTCTTCACCTACATCACTCCCTTCCTCCGTTCATCTTTGGCTTCTCTTTGTTTTCTGGTGTTCTTTCTGTGATCAATGGAAATCTATATGAATACCTCATTTCCTAGCATTTATTGAATAGTTTTCTTGAAATAACTTTGGCCTCACTTTTAATATTGTTGGATATGTCTTCCAAATTATTTAATAATTTTGTATAAACTTTGAAAAATTATTTAATATTACAGAAAATATTTACTTTTGTAATATTTTGATATGCTGTGCTTTATTGATATTTTTTATATATAAGATACTATTTTTTTTTTTTGTTTTGTTTTAGTATATGGAAAAAATAACTTTCAAAGTTCATCCAAAATTCTTAATTCATTTGTAAAGCAAATCCAACAATACTAAATTGAAGCCTAACTTTCTGCATTATCCTGATACTTGCCTTTCTTGGTCTTTTACAAGAACATTACTGTACTACGTACAGCATAGTTAATTCTCCAAGAGATAGTGCCTTTTACTACTATCACTTGGTGTACTTGGTGCATCCGAAGAATGTAGGTTGCAAGTCTGACTCTATTCTAGGTATAAATTGAGTGTAGATGGAACTGGAAAAATAATTAGTAGGAACTGAAAGGATCACTATAGTGTCAGGAAAACAAAGCTGTTTTCCTGACACTATAGTTCCCTGAGGGTGCCCCCAACCTTAGGGTCCCCCTCCCGTGGCGCTGAAGGGGATAAAACTCCTTCAGCAGCTTACCTTATTCCAGCACCGGGCTCCCTCGGCGCTGGTGACCTCTCCTCCCCGTCCGACGTCAGCGAGGCGAATGCTTTTCTATGGACGCTCTGCACGATGGAGGCATAATATGCCTCTAGTGGCTCTCCGGAAGACAGCCACTAGAGGCTGGCTTAACCCCAAATGTAAACATAGCAGTTTCTCTGAAACTGCTATGTTTGCATCTGAAGGGTTAAAACCTGAGGGACCTGGCACCCAGACCACTTAATTGAGCTGAAGTGGTCTGGGTGACTATAAGTGTCCATTGAAGCAGGAATCTAAGTGTTTTGTATTTGTTTTTAAGTGGGAATAATTGTATACTAGGCTTTTGTTTTTATTATTATTGTTATTTTTACTATCTTGTACTTGCCTATTACATGATGTTGTGTTAATTTTTTGATACAATAGTTCAGCTCCTTTGTGTGACTTGTTGGTCCTTTTCAATGTTGCTTTGTCAATCTTAATTGCAGGTGCGACCCTCAGATGCTCTTAATAGCCATCCTTATCCATGTGTGTGTATCAAAGAGCTGTGGGTTCTAATCATTCAGTTTCTTGATTACAGAAGCAAGGGTTCTTCCTCTGAGGTAAGCTAATTAAATATTTGAAGTTTTCATAATTTAATAAAGGGATTCTATAGTGCTATTGCTTCAATGCTTTCCTATGGGGATTTAACTGAAGCTGGATGTCTTCATGGAGAGTGTTAGGACGTCCAGCTCCAGTTAGGAAACCAAAAGTCACCTAGCAAGCAGGAAGTGCCTTTAGTGGCTGTCTGGTTAACAGCTACTAGAGTCTTAGTTTTGCATAATAAACATTGCAGTTTTTCTAAAACTGCAGTGATTTACATTGCTGGGCTATGGGTGACAGGGACGTATGAGTTCTATAGTGTCCCTTTAAATAAGTATTTTATTACTTTAAGCATTATACTCAGAATGTAATTTGTTTTCTACTGGAGATTATTAAAGTGGACTTGTCTTTTGCCTAAACGCTGCTTAAAAAACGTTTAATTTACAATATTTTGCTTTTAAGGTCAACTTATCATACAGTGGGCTACCAGTTAAAATAACGTTCCACCCTCTAAGTCATTGACTCCTATGCATCTCTATGATGAGATTCTGACTGGTGCAGTGTGGCAATTTGCATGTGCACTAACCTCCTAGTGCTTCTGGGGAAGCATTGCATTGCATATGTAAATATAGAGGGGTATCAAACACCATCACCAACTACAAAACAAAATGCATACAGTGTTATGGGTGGGAGCCCAAACTCCACAAAGTGTAATACAGTATAAACCATAAAGAAAGGTAAGAGGTATATAACACACTCACATAACTGAATTATTTATCAGGCTTTTCTCCCCATCTGGGTTACAACTGCTTGACTGTGTTCTTTAATATACCATTCAAAGTATTGAGACACAAAGCAACAAGATCGTGCAAAATGGCTTTAAACAATGTAGTTTTTAAATTAGGGATGGACCTATTATCAGTCTGGCTGTTATTATCGGCCGTTATTCGGTATTTTCGGCAATATCGGTATCGGCCTATAGAGATACTGATATTGGCAATAATACATAACAGGACCACTGGGCCCATTACAAGCCCGGCGGTCCTCGGGGAGCTCGCAGCAAGCGCTTCCCAGCAGCTCCCCTGTCTAAATCTGTCTAAATCTCGCGAGTCCAGCGGCCGTCAGAGCGTTGCCACGGGTTACCATGGCAACGCTCCACGCGGCACGCAGGCCGCGAGATTTAGACAGGGGAGCTGCTGGGAAGGTAAGTAAGCGCTTGCTGCGGGTCCCCACTGCACAGTCCATGCCACTGGACCACCAGGGAATGCTATATCCCCCCTCCCAGGCCAGGTAACAAGCAGGGAGGGAGGACTAAAAATATTAATACTTTAAAATATTTAAAATGTAATTAAATGAAAAATGCCCCCTCCCCCCCAAATTACATACCTACAGAAACACACACTTATATAATTTATATATAATGCAGTTTGTGTAGTGTCTGTATAGTGAATGCAGTGTGTTTGTGTAGTGTTTATATAATGCACACTACACAAACACACTGCATTATATACACACACGGCATTCACTATACACACACACTGCATTATATAATAATATATTATATACTGTGTGTGTGTTTGTGTAATGTTTGTATAGGGAATGTAGTGTGTTTATATAATGCAGTGTTTGTGTAGTGTGTGTGTATGTGTGTATATAGTGCACACACACACTACACAAACACACACTTTGCATTTAGTATATACACACAGTACACAAACACACTGCATTCACTATACGCACACTACACAAACACACTGCATTCACTATACGCACACTACACAAACACACACTGCACTCACTTTACGCACACTACACACACGCACTGCATTCACTTTACGCACACTACACAAACACACACTGCATTCACTTTACGCACACTACACACACACACACACTGCATTCACTTTACGCACACTACACACACACACACACACACTGCATTCACTTTACGTACACTACTCAAACACACACTCTGCATTCATTACAGGGAGTGCAGAATTATTAGGCAAGTTGTATTTTTGAGGATTAATTTTATTATTGAACAACAACCATGTTCTCAATGAACCCAAAAAACTCATTAATATCAAAGCTGAATATTTTTTGAAGTAGTTTTTAGTTTGTTTTTAGTTTGTTTTTAGTTATAGCTATTTTAGGGGGATATCTGTGTGTGCAGGTGACTATTACTGTGCATAATTATTAGGCAACTTAACAAAAAACAAATATATACCCATTTCAATTATTTATTTTTACGAGTGAAACCAATATAACATCTCAACATTCACAAATATACATTTCTGACATTCAAAAACATAACAAAAACAAATCAGTGACCAATATAGCCACCTTTCTTTGCAAGGACACTCAAAAGCCTGCCATCCATGGATTCTGTCAGTGTTTTGATCTGTTCACCATCAACATTGCGTGCAGCAGCAACCACAGCCTCCCAGACACTGTTCAGAGAGGTGTACTGTTTTCCCTCCTTGTAAATCTCACATTTGATGATGGACCACAGGTTCTCAATGGGGTTCAGATCAGGTGAACAAGGAGGCCATGTCATTAGATTTTCTTCTTTTATACCCTTTCTTGCCAGCCACGCTGTGGAGTACTTGGACGCGTGTGATGGAGCATTGTCCTGCATGAAAATCATGTTTTTCCCTTCGTATAGTGGCAGTACTCACAGTTGGGTTGTTCCTTCCAATCTGGGACAAGAAGCTCCCCCTTCTTCCGGTTTTTATGCCTGTGCTCCGCCTGCTGCCTCCATAAGTCCTGTATGCCCTGAACACACGCCAGTTCTTCTTGTCCCGGCAAACGGGACGGACAGGTTCCCCAGTCTGGTGGAGAAGGTGCGATCAGCACAGGCTGCTGATCGGGGAGGTGTACGCCCGATAGCTCCCCGGGCGGGAGCTGAGTGGCAGAGGTTCCGGTCCAGCGTTACGGAACGCGACCAGGTAGGGCAATTTATGTGGCTCTTCCGCAGGAGTTCCCGGGCGGTCCTCCTCGTGGTTCCTTACGCATGCGCACAGCAGTGGAACGCACGCCCGGGTGACGTTGCGTTCCACCAAACCCGGTATCGCGCTACTGCGCATGCGCGATCCGGAGTTTTTTGGCGCAAAATTTCAAACTTTCAAAAAACTGTATTTAAGCTGTGCTGAACCCTTCTGACCCCAAGGGTGGGTGTGCAGTTCGGTTCTTCCGTGTCACCAGCCCTCCTACACGGACCTCAGGTGGCTAAAGGTGAGGTTTAACTATTTAAACTCTCCTCTTTGTCACCTACTATTATGCATGCGTTTATTTTCTTTAAAAAATTTATTTAAAATTTCATTCCTTTTTTTCTGATTCACAGATATGTCCAGCCCTATAGCTCCGGACAAGGCAGATAAGGACAAGATGTCTATTTCTGTGCCCAAAAAAGCCACAAGCAAGTCTAAGCACTTATGTTGTCTGGAATGTGCTGTTCCTCTACCTGACGGATGTCGCAAAAAGACATGTAACCAGTGCGCTTCTGAATTACTGGAAAAAACAAAACAGTCGGATATGGCATCCTTCCTGGGCTGGTTTCAGGAAAATTTGTCCCAGACATTTGAGTCTTTTAAAGATACGATGAAGAAAGACCCTGCAATTCAGGAGAAATTGCCTAAAAGCGTAGGAGGAATAGATCCCCTTCTGAGTCTGACGTCTCTTCTGGAGAATGTTCCCTTTCTTCTCCTTCGGATATTTCCAGCTTAACTTCTAGTGTGGAGGAGGGTTTTCCACCAGAAGAGTTGAAAAGATTCATTAAAGAAGTGAGTGCGGCTTTTCAAGAGACGGAACCTACCAATGTGAAGGTTAAAGGTTTCCCTATGTCTCCAAAAATATTGGATCTCCTTCACAGGGAATGGAAGAATCCTGAAAGACGGGCGTTCATTTCAAAACATTTTAAACTACTGTTCAAACTCCAGTCTGAGGAAAAGTGGGAAGATCTTCCTAAAGTAGATATTCAGATTGCCCAACTATCTAAGAAAACTACTATACCCATTGGCGAAGTCTCTGGCCTCAAAGATCCTATGGACAAAAGAGCCGAAACTTCATGTAGAAGAATATACCAGGCCGCAGGCTTTCAGTGCAGAGCTGAAATTGCGGGTTCAGCAGTGCTCAGAGCCCAGAGTGTTTGGCTTCAAGCACTGGAAGATTCCCTCATGGGAAAATCCGATACGGACCCTTCCCATCTCATGTTCCTGCTGAAGCTATCCAATGAATTCCTTTCGGATACTGCTGAGGAGTTTCTTCGTTTATCAGCAAGAATTATGGGGTTATCATCAGTAGCCAGGAGGGCTCTTTGGCTTCGAACATGGACTGCTGATTCAGCATCGAAAGCAGCGTTATGTGAATTACCCTTCGAGAGGAACAAGCTGTTTGGTACCCCGTTGGAAGACATTATTAAACATATGTCAGATACAAAGAAAGCCCTTCCGCTGGAACCAAGAGCCCAGGGATTTAAGAGATTCCAGTACAAGAGCCAGCGGCCCTTTCGTTACCAGGGGCGGTTTCGCAGGTTCCACAGACAGGGTGGCAACAACAGCCAGTGGTCTAGGCATGAATCCAACAGGCAAGAGAAAAAGAGGAAGTTTTGACGCCAAAAGAGTGGGAGGACGCCTTCGGTTCTTCACCCACGAATGGAGAAAGAGTACTTCAAATGGGTGGATTTTAAGAACCGTTTCAGAAGGTTACAGGATAAAGTTTTCATCAAGTCCTCGGCCATCCTTCCTTCTGTCGAGCTATCCTTCAAAGGTAAAAACAGAGGCCCTGCTTACGGAAGCACTCATCCTTTTAAGAAAAAATGTGGTGGAGAAGGTACCCAAAGGTTGGGAATTTCAAGGAGTCTACTCACGCCTTTTTCTGGTGCAAAAACCAGATGGATCCTTTCGTCCGATTCTAGACCTAAAGCAAGTCAACACCTGCATACCATACCAGAAGTTCCGTATGGAGAGCATTCTGTCGGTAACACACATATTACAAAAGGGAGATTTCATGGCAAAATTGGATTTAAAAGACGCCTATCTGCATATTCCAGTAGCAGAATCTTCCAGGAAGTTTCTCAGATTTGCAGTTCTAACGAGAAGGCGAAGGATTCTCCATTTGCAGTTCAAGGCTCTTCCCTTTGGCCTGTCTTCAGCCCCTCGAGTTTTTACAAAAATTCTGGCACCCGTGGCAGCAGTTCTACGTCTGAAAGGTATTGCGATTGTTCCATACCTGGACGATTGGTTCCTGAAAGCACAGTCAGGACAACTACTAGAACTTCATCTAGAGATTGCAAGGAAGGTTTTAAAAGATCACGGTTGGATCCTGAACCTGGAAAAATCCGAATTAACCCCGTCTCGGAGTTTAGTATTCTTGGGGCTTCGGATAGATTCCCAGTCCCTATCTCTTTTTCTTCCAAAAAAGAAACAAGTGGGGATTTTCAAAGCAGTATCAAAGCTGCAAAGAAACCTAAGCTCAATCAGAGATGCTATGAGGTTGCTAGGCCTCCTAACGGCGACAATACCTGCCGTCGCCTGGGCAAAAGCGGAATCCAAACCATTACAGTGGGACATTCTATCCCAGTGGACGCGAAAACAGGAAGATCTGGACGCTCCCTTCCGTCTATCCGACACGGTGAAAAAACAACTGAACTGGTGGAAAGTAAGAGACAACATTTCAAAGGGCCTGTCGTTCGCACTAAAACAGTGGATTACGATAACCACAGATGCCTCCCAGACGGGTTGGGGCGCTCATCTAGGCTCTCATTTCCATCAAGGGCTTTGGAACAAAGAAGAGGCATGCGCTTCCTCGAATTTCAGGGAATTAAAAGCGGTTTGGGAAGCCCTAATTTCCTTCAGTTCTCTCATCGCCAATCAGTCGGTAAGGATTCAGTCGGACAACGCCACTACGGTGGCCTACTTGAATCGCCAAGGGGGCACAAAAGTAAAAGCTCTTCAAGATCTTTGCTACCACATTTTGACTTGGGCCCAAGCAAATCTTTGCGCAATATCAGCTACCCATATCAAAGGGTCTCTAAACGTTATTGCAGACGACCTCAGCAGAAGCCATTGGTCCCAAGCAGACTGGGCTCTATCAAGCGAAGTTTTTCTGGAGCTGGTTGCACGCTTCGGCAGGCCAGAGATGGACTTGTTGGCAACAAGGAGGAACAGAAAGGTGCAGAGATTTGCGTCACTTCATTCAAAAGATTACCCAGATGTCCTAGACGGTCTATCGTTCCCTTGGGTTTTCGATCTGGCTTATGTCTTCCCTCCTATAGCCCTTATCCCACGAATTGTTCAGAAAATACGTTGGGAGAAGGCAAGAATTCTGGCAGTCCTGCCCTTCTGGCCGAACAGGAGTTGGTTTTCGGAAGTGGAAAACATGGCCATCTCTCGTTGGCACCTCCCGGTCTCTTCTCACATTTTAGAGAACATGAAGCTTCCAGAAGAAACCCTAGCAATGTTTCACCTGACGGCATGGTTGCTGCAAGGATGATTCTCCAAGGTCAGGGTCTTTCTGACCGTCTATGTGACGTTTTGCTGTCATCTGTCCGCTCGTCCACTTCAAGAATCTATTTCAGGGTTTGGATGAAGTTCAGAACCTGGTGTTATCTCCGGAATTCTGATCCGGCCAAAGCCTCAGTTCCGAAAATTCTTTCTTTTTTGCAAGATGGGTTTGAAGCCGGCCTAGGGGTGTCTACACTCAAGGGCCAGATTTCTGCGCTTAGTCACTTCCTGGTTCAGGATATTGCATCTAACCCTCTTGTTCGAAGGTTTATTAAGTCCATACGGTTGAAGAGGCCTCCCAGGCTGGTTTCCTTTCCTACATGGGATTTGTCTCTGGTTCTTCAGGCCCTTTGTGAACCACCATTTGAACCTTTGTGTCAAGTCTCCATCAAATTTCTTACCTTCAAGACGGCCTTCCTGGTGGCGGTTACCTCCGCTAGGAGAATTGGTGAGATCCGAGCTCTATCATCTTCGCCGGAATTCACAATTTTTCATCAAGAGAAAGTAGTTCTACATCCCAGACCTTCTTTTTTGCCTAAGGTTATTTCAAGTGCTTCGATCAACCAGCCTATTGTTCTGCCGGCCTTTTGTCAATCGCCCACATCTGAGCTGGAAAAGAAATGGCATCTCCTTGATGTTAGGAGATCCCTGAAATGCTACCTTCATAAAACTCGGGAGTTTAGATCCTCAGATCATCTTTTCGTCTACTTTCAAGGCAAATGTGTGGGTAATGCTGTCTCTGGACCCTCATTAGCTAGATGGCTGACAAATACCATCAGGTTGGCCTATCGCTCCAAAGGGATTCCCCTAAAATTTCCATTGAGGGCTCATTCAACTAGGGCTATGGCTACCTCATGGGCTGAAAGAGCTGCGGCTTCTCCTGAAGACATCTGCAAAGCGGCTACCTGGTCTTCATTGCATACCTTTATCAAGCATTATAGGCTGGACGTATTCTCATCATCTGAGGCTGAATTTGGGCGTAAGGTGTTGCAAGCTGTGGCCTGCTGAGTTCCCACCCTTTCGTTTTTACGGGGATCTTGTTATATCCCAACTGTGAGTACTGCCACTATACGAAGGGAAAAACAGCAATTTTACTTACCGTAAATTCCTTTTTTCTTTGTATAGTGGCAGTACTGGCTTTCCCTCCACTTTTTTGTATAGATTAAATGTATTTTGCATGACTCAGTCTCCGTTTGGGTTCTTTTTATTACTGGCGTGTGTTCAGGGCATACAGGATTTATGGAGGCAGCAGGCGGAGCACAGGCATAAAAACCGGAAGAAGGGGGAGCTTCTTGTCCCAGATTGGAAGGAACAACCCAACTGTGAGTACTGCCACTATACAAAGAAAAAAGGAATTTACGGTAAGTAAAATTGCTGTTTTTCTTGAAGGATGCAGACTTCTTCCTGTACCACTGCTTGAAGAAGGTGTCTTCCAGAAACTGGCAGTAGGACTGGGAGTTGAGCTTGACTCCATCCTCAACCCGAAAAGGCCCCACAAGCTCATCTTTGATGATACCAGCCCAAACCAGTACTCCACCTCCACCTTGCTGGCGTCTGAGTCGGACTGGAGCTCTCTGCCCTTTACCAATCCATCCATCTGGCCCATCAAGACTCACTCTCATTTCATCAGTCCATAAAACCTTAGAAAAATCAGTCTTGAGATATTTCTTGGCCCAGTCTTGACGTTTCAGCTTGTGTGTCTTGTTCAGTGGTGGTCGTCTTTCAGCCTTTCTTACCTTGGCCATGTCTCTGAGTATTGCACACCTTGTGCTTTCGGGCACTCCAGTGATGTTGCAGCTCTGAAATATGGCCAAACTGGTGGCAAGTGGCATCTTGGCAGCTGCACGCTTGACTTTTCTCAGTTCACGGGCAGTTATTTTGCGCCTTGGTTTCTCCACACGCTTCTTGCGACCGTGTTGACTATTTTGAATGAAACGCTTGATTGTTCGATGATCACGCTTCAGAAGCTTTGCAATTTTAAGAGTGCTGCATCCCTCTGCAAGATATCTCACTATTTTTGACTTTTCTGAGCCTGTCAAGTCCTTCTTTTGACCCATTTTGCCAAAGGAAAGGAAGTTGCCTAATAATTATGCACACCTGATATAGGGTGTTGATGTCATTAGACCACACCCCTTCTCATTACAGAGATGCACATCACCTAATATGCTTAATTAGTAGTAGGTTTTCGAGCCTATACAGCTTGGAGTAAGACAACATGCATAAAGAGGATGATGTGGTCAAAATACTCATTTGCCTAATAATTCTGCACACAGTGTATATACACACTACACAAACACTGCATTCACTATACACCCTACACAAATACACACAGCTCCCCTGTCTAAATACGCTGCATCCACTACACATGGAATGTATATTTTGTGCGTTTACCTTTAGAAATAGTTTATTTTTTCAAAATGGTAAATGTACAGAATATCGTTAAGTTATCGAACTGGAAGTTCACAGAATATCGGTATCTGCTCTAAAAAAAATCAATATCGGACGATCCCTAATGCAAATGCACTTACAGAATGAAATTTATGTAAAATCAGGCATGTCAGTGGTCCACATGTAAAATGTGCAGAAGGATCTATCCATCTTGAAATCCCCACAAGACCAGTACAGCGAAAATACAATAATATAAAAACCACAATACAAAAAATAACAGTAAAAATACCAGCGCGTTGCATCTAAAATATACTTCATCAGGGTTTGTAATGGCTGAGATCATATGGATTGAGAACTTAGCATTTTTTTTAATTATTATTATTTTTTTTTTTTGCTTTGAGGGAGAAGGGGGCTGATTATCCAGATAGGTAGGCTAAATTATGTTACAAATACCTGTTTATATTGCTAATACTATAGTGTTATTTTTAAAGGACCACTATAGGGCCAGGAAAACAAACTCTTTTTGCTGGCACTATAGTGCCCTGAGGGTGCCCCCACCCTCAGGGTCCCACTCCCGCCGGGCTGAAGGGGGAGGAAGGGGTTAAACACTCACCTTTCTCCAGCGCTGGGCTCCCTTGGCGCTGGGGACTCTCCTCCTCCTGCCGACGTCATCGGCTGAATGCACAAGCACAGCAAGAGCCGCGCGCGCGCATTCAGCCAGTCCATAGGAAAGCATTCTCAATGCTTTCCTATGGACGCTGGCGTCTTCTCACTGTGAAAATCACAGTGAGAAGCGCGGAAGCGTCTCTAGCGGCTGTCAATGAGACACACTAGAGGCTGGATTAACCCATATGTAAACATAGCAGTTTATCTGAAACTGCTATGTTTACAGCAGGCAGGGTTAATCCTAGATGGACCTGGCTCCCAGACCACTTCATTAAGCTATGTAACTATGTAAATTAAGCTGAAGTGGTCTGGGTGCCTATAGTGGTCCTTTAACATACACGTGCAAACTGAGCTGGTTAGTTGACACCACAAACATATTATTTTATATTTATTTTAAATATCCATGAAAGTTACATTTTGCAATGATTTAGTTTTGGTTTTGAAAATTATTTAAGACAATAAAGTTCCCAGGTAATTGCTGTTTTTACTTTCTGCATTGAAGACTATTTCACACTTCTTGGATACCTCCGTGGTGTTTTCATTTTTCAAATTATATTGTATGGCAGACTGTCCATGCACAACCAGAAATATATGCAAGAAGAAGTTCTTGAAGTGTTCAGATCTGGATATACTGCAGAGAGAAGTGTATTTTATACATGCCTCTGCTTCCCTAACCTCAATAAGCACTTGAACAGCATTTATTGGGGCTTTTATAAAGGTGCTCTTTTAATCTTTCAGTCTTGTACTCGTTTACTTTTATTGTCAAAATGTTAATTGCATCTGTGGGCAGTATTTAAAGTTCATTGAGTCTTTTCTTTCTTTGCTAGTGTTTTTGGGACTTGATAAATAAATTATTAAGGAACCTTCTTCAAGAATCCAGTGGTACAGAAGCCCACCAGATCTGCCGTGTGGTGCAGTGTAAAGATTCATTGGGTCTCTGTTGGTGGCTTATTTCACACCTCTCCTCACTTTATAAGTTTGACAGAAATGGGAGTCAAGAAGAGCTGGTAAGCTTTTCAATTCATCCTATATCTCTTTTCCCTACCATGAGGTAAGCATAGTAGCTTTTTTTACTTTGTAGAAACTAAAAAAGACAGTTGTAGTCCTGTTCCGATGAAAAAGCTGACCAATCCGTTTAGTGAAATCAATTACCGCGAGTTAGTAAGCAATGTGTACATTAATTTGAAACTAAATAGGTGGTAGTGCTATGTATTTATTTTAGTCACAGTAGCTTCAGGCATCCTTAGACGAGGTCAGAAGTTTAAACTTGTATAAAGTATTAGTGTTTGAAACTGTTAGCATAAGATCAATAAAATATTTTTAGGAAGGATGCATTGCATTCAATTACAACACTATGTTGGAACAGTCATTGCTTGTTGACTAAACTGTGAACCTTACAACTAGTACAAAATTTTCTTTAAAACATCACATAAAGCCTAATTCTTTGCCATTATTTAGTAATCATAATTCTGAAGCTACAGGTAATCTTATTAGGTCGCATCAGCATAAAATTGCAATAGACGCATGATAAGTAGATTTTAAAGGGCTACTGTAAGCATCTTAACCAATACAACTTATAGTAGTTAGGATATCAAGAGTTTTGGAGTGCTTTCTCAGCTTTTTTATTTATTTATTTTTTGCTTTTTTTCCCCCTTAAATGTTTAGTGAATTTAAACAGAAACTGGGGCTCTTCTATAGTTCTGTCCTTCTGCTGCAGCTCAGATATTTACAGTTTACTCACAAGTTTTATTAAACTACTCAAAAAATGGTGGTGCTGCACTCAGTGACTCATTGGACCACAACTACTACTATGAGTTGCAGTGGTTTTTGTGTCAAGGGTGTCCCTCTATAATTGTCCTGTCTACAAATAAGTGATTGACAATATAATTCTTTTTTTCCTTTTCAGGCAATTGTACTATGTACAAATACTAGCAAGTCTGTTTGCTATCTAGCAAATATGTGGTATTTGTACCTGTAATTAATGTGTTTGTTTTAAGCAGTAAAGCAAGGTATTTTGCTCAGATAATTTTATTAAAGGAATACCGTAGGTATCATAACGACTTTTGCAGTGCTTATGGTGCCTAGAGCTCCCGGGTCCCAGGTTCTACATCACCATTTACTCACCAATGCAGAGCTGTAGGTTGAGGGCAGTGATTGGCTGAAACTGGTACTTGGCATCAGCTGAGCGCTCTCGACCAATCACTGCCCCAATCCCATCTATGAGTTGGAGGTTGGACATCCGGCTGTGTTGGGCTTAAAATCATAATTTATTTTAATCTAGGAGTAAACAGTTTAGCAATGATGCAGAGCCCATAGAGCCAATACACAATAAGCTGTTTAAGTGGCAATGGTATCTACTTTGTTCCTTTAATGCATGGAGGTCTAAAAGGTAACAAGATCTAAGACGGCATATAAAAATAGGCCTTCACACCCTCCATCTTCTTTTACTCATAACTGAGATCAACTAAGTACATTTATAATTAATGTCTGCAATAATGTTAATATTGTATTTTTGAAGAAGAAATGCTTCTTTTTGGTATTTGTATTTAGCATTTGCTTTTTCATTTCTATTATAGATTCAAACTGTCTCAAACTGGAAGTTTGTTGAAGAACTTTTGAAGAAATCCAGTTATGGGCAGGTAGATATTAGTAATACAGTATGTATGGTTTATGTACATGCTAAGCATACATTGTGGTATGTCAATATTATTTATAGTCAGCATGGCTCCACGAGTCAAAGACTAGGAATAATATTTTCATCCATGCATGTAAATGCAATTTTTTATAGCTCAATCTGCAGATTAAATATTTGAGACTTAAGTCTTTGACAACATTAATGGGACACTCTATTTGCCAAATAGAAGAAAATTATAATCACTGTTTAGTAGATATACCCTCAATGAAAACATGCATGTATTTAATTATGCATTTTTTCATCTAAAACCAGCGTGCAAAACATGCAGAACTCTTGTCTGATGCTTCTACAAGACCACCCCATCTACCTCAGCCCTTTTATTGCTGTCCAATCACATATTGCTGCTCATTGAGAAGTGTTTGCAATGCAGGTGCTCTGGGCGATTGCCTACCTCTTGAGTTTAGCTCCACTGAGCTAAACAACCAAGACGTAACCTGATCGGCTGTGCTAAAGTGCTTTATGGGTGTGTGGTGTTCCTTTAAGCAATTGTTATAATGTGGGATTACCTGTAGGCAGAAATAGTTAAAGTCTTGTAGTAATATGTTGTAGGGAAGCAAGTTGAAATTGTATTGGAGAGTTTGACAATGGTAGAATGTGTCTTCCTTAAAGGGGAGCTGTCATTTCCAGGTCGTTTACTTTAGTTATACATAAAAGAAAAATCTCAGGCCCTCACTGTGATACGTTCAAAGCAGCTTTAATGGATCCGCAATGTTTTGACCTGTACCTAGGTCTGCATCAAGCTTGGTAAAGACCTGGGTACAGGTCGAAACGTTGCAGATCCATTAAAGCGGCTTTGAATGTATCACAGTGAGTGCCTGAGATTTTTTCTTTTATGTATATTCTATGAGGTATGCTGACGAAGAGGGTTGCACTTAATCACAAAAAAACACAGGGTTCTAACTGAGCTCAGTTAGAACCCTGTGTTTTTTTTTTTGTGATTAAGTGCAACCCTCTTCTTCTTACTTATAAAATATGTATTTATGACGTGTGAAAATTTTAATTAAATGTAGAAATCTACACTTCTTTATCCAGCAACTGAGTAATTACATTTTTTTCTCCATGTCAGTCATTGTTATAAGCTCTGTTTTTGCCTCTTCATTTGCACTGTTTACCCTAGTTTTACTTTGTCTGAGTATGTTGATTATAAAATGTTTGCTTAAGCTTTAATATAAATTTAAAGGAAACTGAGCATCTTATAAAAAGTGTTAACTAAAGGTTATAGGTGAATTGTAATGCTTTTTTTTTTTTTTTTTTTTTGTGGTATACATTACAGAGAAGTGACAGTTCCCCTTTAAAGGGACACTATAGTCACTAGAACAACAACAGCTTATTGTATTTGTTCTGGTGAGTAGAATCATTCCCTTCAGGCTTCTTGTAGTAAACACTGTATTTTCAGAGAAAATGTAGTGTTTACATTACAGCCTAGTGATAACTCTATTGGCCACTACTAGAGGTGCTTCGTGGGGCAGTTATGCACCCTGTGCAGCACTGACATTCAGTGTCTTAACCATCTGCATGCAGACACTGAACTTTCCTCATAAAGATGCATTGATTCAATGCATCTCTATGAGGAGATACTGATTGGCCAGGGCTGTGTTTGGCTTGTTCTGGCTTTGCCCCTTATCTTCTTCCTTGACAGTCTCAGCCAGTCCAATGCTTTCCTATGGTCAACACTCCTTATGATGTCAGCCAAGCTGGCAGATCAGGGGCAGAACAAGCAACAGCATACTGGAATAAAAGTAAGCTTCTTTTTCTATATTTAGGGGGAGATGGTGTTTTTTTTAACTCTATAGGGTCAGGAATGCATGTTTGTGTTCCTGACCCTTTAGTGTTCTTTTAAGAACTGTGTGCTGGGCACCTAGATTACCAGTGACCTACAAACCAATCTTATGGATTTAGCTGTAGATTGACCAGTAAAAACCTTTTCCTGGCATATAACGGTAGTACCTGTGGGATGTTTTACTCTGTGGTGAGTAACCTCTGAAATAAAATATGTAAATAATTTAGGCATACCCCTCCTCCGCATACCTTAAATACCGGCTATGGAATCCAGATCTCTAGTTCTTACTAGTCCTTGCGGGACAGGTGCTCTGTTCTTCCGTTTAATTTGGTGAAGTACATGGGTTGTTTCTGGCAGAAATGGCTGGATAGCTCCCCGGGTGGCGAGTTACTGGTGACTTTTGCGTTCCACTGGGGTTCTTCCTGCACATGCACATTAAGAACTCCAGGGTTTTTTGCCACAACATTTTAATTTTGCCAAACCTGTTTAAACTATGCAATCCTGTCTGACCGCAAGGGTGCTTGTCAGAATAGGGATACCATGTCACCAGCCTACCCACACAATTCTGAGGTCTTTAAGGTGGGAAATTTTCCTTTTTATTAAAGGCTTCTAATTTTCTTTCTTTCTTTCATCAGCATTCTTATGTTTTTGTTTTCAGATGTCTAAAAACACTAGATAAAATGGATAAAGCCGATAAATTGCCTACTCTTGCTTCTAAGCTTTAAGGCATCTTGCAAATCTAAGCACCTAGCTTGTAGCAAATGTGCTACTCATCTGCCTAACTGGTGTAAAAAGAAGACTTGTAATCAGTGCTCAGTGGAGCACTGATTGCATACGTTCCTGAGCTGGTTTCAGGAGAATCTTTTCCAAGTTTTTGACACGTTTAAGTAATCGGCAGTCTGTATCTGTCCAGGACAGATTTGTCAAAAGAAGAAAGAGATGTAGCTCTACCTCTTCTGAGATGTCATCAGGTGAATGCTTCCACTCTACTTTCTCCAAAGTCTCCAGCCACAAATCTCTTTTTGATTATGGTTTTCTGTCTTAAGAACTTATTAAGGAAGTGGCAATTTTGGGAGAAGGGGACCCTATGAAGACTACAAATGGAAAGGTGTTCCTGTGCATCCTGAGCTCTTGGAACTGATGAATCGTGAATGGAAATACCTGAAAAAAGAGCTAAACATTTTAAGCAAATTTTTAAGTCCCTGAGGTTTGTACAGATAGCTCCACTATCTAAGAAAACTAGAATTCCCATTGGTTGAGTGACTGGTCTCAAAGATCCCATTGATAAGCGAGCTGAGACATCATGCAGGAAAATATTTCAGGCTTTGACCTTATAGAGTAAAGCTTCTATTGCCGGAGCTTTACTTGCGAGCGCTCAGAAGATCTGGTTGCAATCTTTGGAAGATTGTCTGTTAGAGGGATCACATTGGCCAATGAATTGTTCTGTGACATGATCGCAGAAGTAGCTGTCAGCCCAGTACATGGGTTTATCATCAGCTGCGAGAAGGGCAATATGGCTGATATCCTGAATGGCATATACAACCTCTAAGTGCTCTTTGTGCGAGTTGCCCTTTAAAAGACACAATCCGTTTTTTTCTCCACTAGAAGAACGTATAAAGCAAATGTCCGACACTAAAGAGGCCCTTCCTCAAAATAAAAGGTATAAATGCAATGGAAGGTTTTTGTCTCGCAGCCAAAGATCATTCCAATATAATTATAAGTTTTGTAACTTCTCCAGACAACACTGTGATTCCAGGCAACTGATAAACATGGAAACCGGCAGAATAAACAGAGAAAATTATGATGCCAGGAATAAAGTGGGAGGAGATTACAAGCAATCATTCATCAAAGGGAACGTACAACTCTGGGTGTTTAAACATGATCAAAAATAGATTCAAAATCAGATTAATAAAAAAAAACACTGTTTAATTCTTTAGTTCAAACTATCTCTCTCAGGTTAAGGCAGAGGCATTATTTACCGAAGCACTCATTCTTCTCCAACAAGGCAGAATGTTCCTAAACAAGAACAATTTCAAGGGGTCTATTTAAGGCTATTTCTCAAACCAAAACAAGACAGGTCCTTTTGTCCTGTTCTAGACAAAGAATGTGAACAAGTGCATACAGTATCAATTATTCTGGATGGAGATTATTTTATCATTACCTATATATTGTACAAAGGAGTTTACATGGTCACCTATGCCTACTTTCATGTCCCCACGGCAATAAGTTTAAGAAAATATTTAAGATTCGCTTTCAAGTCGGGAAGAGAGACATGACATTTTCAATTCAAGGCCCTTCCATTCAGCCTAGCTATAGTCCCAAGAATGTTTAGAAAAATTATTCTCCTTTTTGGCAGCGATCTTAGAGAAAGGGGTATTTCAGTCGTCCCTTATCTAGGCTATTGGTTTCTCAAAGAAACCAATCGTCTATATAACACGAATATTTAAAGGACCACTCTAGTGCCAGGAAAACATACTCGTTTTCCTGGCACTAGAGTGCCCTGAGGGTGCCCCCACCCTCAGGGACCCACTCCCGCCGGGCTCTGGGGGGGAGGAAGGGGTTAAACTTACCTCTTTCTCCAGCGCCGGGCGGGGAGCTTTCCTCCTCCTCTCCTTCTTCCTTGCAACGTCATCGGCTGAATGCGCATGCGCGGCAGGAGCCGCGCTCGCATTCAGCCGGTCGCATAGGAAAGCATTTACAATGCTTTCCTATGGACGCTTGCGTGCTCTCACTGTGATTTTCACAGTGAGAATCACGCAAGCGCCTCTAGCGGCTGTCAATGAGACAGCCACTAGAGGTTTTGGAGGCTGGATTAACCCTCAGTATAAACATAGCAGTTTCTCTGAAACTGCTATGTTTATAAAAAAAAAGGGTTAATCCTAGAGGGACCTGGCACCCAGACCACCTCATTAAGCTGAAGTGGTCTGGGTGCCTAGAGTGGTCCTTTAACTTAAAAGAAATATTCAAACCACACTCCAGATGTTGCAGGTTCATGGGTGGCTGATTAACTGGAAAAAGTCCCATGTATCTCCCACAACAACAAATGTTTCTTGGTCTCAAAGTGGATTCCAGGTCCTTTTCTCTGTCTTCCACTCCTCAAGATCAAAAAAAATCAGAAGGAGGTTTTTGTTCTTCAGTCAAACGCATCATGTTCCATCAGAAAAATCTTGAGTACGTTGGGAATTCTCACCTGAACATTTCCAGCTTGGAGATAATTGAGGTGAATACAGTGCTTGACTCCATTATCTCCCAGACATAGGGGAGGGATTGACCTATTTTGTATGGGAGTGTCCTGGAACTGAGAGCCAATGTAATTGTGTATATGTTTTTACTGTGGTTTACTCTCCAGTCCAGGGGGGAGTGCCCCTTGCATCGGGACCTGCATATAAGGCCAGTTGTGGCTGCCATTAAGGAGATTTGTTTTACCCTTCATGAAGTCAAAACTCATGTTTGGGGATTGGAGAGTTGTATTCATGCTTCATTAAGCTAAAGTTGTGTTGGTGACTATAGTGTCCTATAATCATTATTGGATCACAACACTTGCTCTTATAAGAGCAGCCTGCTTCGCTCTCTGGACTAGGAGAGGTCTACCCACTGGAAGCTGGATCTTGGTCTTGGGTCCAGGGTGGGTGGAGGACAGCGAGACCCCAACCAAGCTGCGGCGGTTTGTGGTGATTACTGTGGTTATGGTGTTCCAGTGCAGTGCTTATGGTGCTCGCAAGTACTAGGAAGCAACGATTGATGAAGGTACCAGGTAGGTGGCGATGGGACCGAGGTCTCTCCATCGGCCTAGATCCCCAACTGCAGCTGGAAGTATCAGGAGAGAGGACAGTCGGTCCTACTCCTCAGCGGCAGCATACTGGACAGGGAGAGGGGATAATCTGTCCCCCTCCCCAAAGGCAGCTGTAAATACTGGAAAAGTAGACAGAGGATCTACAAGAGGAATACCAGGAGGAGTTGGACGATTCCCCCTCTCAACAGCAGCTGCCCAACCGGGTCCGGGGGATAGTGGAGGATACGGCAATAGCTACTTACCCTATCCCAGCAGCGGAGCTGACATCAGGGCAGAGTGCAGTCGGCCTCTGCCCTACCGGCCCATGTGGTTTGGTACCAGACGACCCACTGTACTACCCAGCTGTAATGCTAACTACAGGGCAGAGCGCCGCTGGCCTCTGCCCACCAAGTACCCAAACTCCATGCCTGGGAACACAAGGAAGATTGGGGTGACGGACACCCACTCAGCAACCTGGGACATACAGGACAGAGCCGGACACCAGAGGCCACCAGGTCAAGTGGTTGCTTATGGGTGGGCTATTCGACAAACTCTGATACCGACCGACAGAAGGTCAGGTACCTGGTTAAACAATGAAAATAGATTGTGAGGATTGTTAGTTTCAAACTAGGAAAGCCAACCAGCTTCACTAAGATTACCTCTTAAATAAAAGTCAATATGAGATAATAAACTTTCTTAGCAAAAATTATATACATACATAACATGTAAATGTACAAAATCAGGCACCTCATTAGTCTTCCATGGGGGGGGGGGGGGGGAGAAATGTGACAAACTGAGCCTCGTCACAGGCTATGTGAACAGACTTGGTTCATGGGATTTTATATTTGGTTCTGGAACCAAACAGCCGTACGAACTGGAGACCACCCTGGAGCTTGTTAAGCCTAATTGCTACTTTGTAGCAATTTCCACCACAGTGTCCTAAGTGTTCGTCTGGGTGGCCGCAATTCCTATGGACGACCACGAGGTGGCGGCCATCTTGTTCCCACGAACACAGGCAGCAGTGTTTGGGCATGAAACTCATGGAACTGAAAAAGGACACAGAGAAACTCCCGAACACCGCTGGACTTCCAGCATCACCTGTGTTCGGTTCTACAACACTTAGAAAGGCGCTGTTCGAGGAAAACCTTCCCATGAGCAAGGGGATCAAGCTCCAGGGTAAGATTATTGACTTTGTTCGGTAGTTTGTTCAGTTTTCAAACTACCGAACTAGGCGGACTGCAAGCCCTGATTCTCTGGAACAGTTTTGGACATGGGACCATACATGCGGTCGGTCAAATAAATAAAAAAACTGGGACATTTTTGGATATGTTGGTCACCCAGATCAAGGCTATCAGGGGATGTACCTGTTGTGGGGATTTTGTGTGTTTTAAGGTATTTTGAGGGTTTTGTTTTTTGTGCTTGGTTTTTGTTCTTCAGACAAACTCATCATGTTCCATCAGAAAGGTCTTGAGTACGTTGGGAATTCTCACCTGAGCATTTCCAGCTTGGAGATAATTGAGTTTAATACAGTGCTTGACTCCATTATCTCCCAGACATAGGGAGGGATTGACCTATTTTGTATGGAAGTGTCCTGGACCTGAGAGCCAATGTAATTGTGTATATCTTTTTACTATGGTTTACTCTCAGGTGGGGGGGGAGGCAGTTGTGGCTGCCATTAAAGAGATTTGTTTTGCCCTTCATAAAGTCTAGACTCATGTTTGGGGGATTGGAGAGCTATATTCACACTCTGGGGATTGCTATAATCACTATACTCCCTTGGATCACAACACTTGCTCTTATAAGAGCAGCATGCTTCGCTCTCTGGACTCAGAGAGGTTCACCCACTGGAAGCTGGATCCTGGTCTTGGGTCCAGGGTGGGTGGAAGACAGCGAGACCCCAACCAAACTGCAGTGATTTGGGGGGTTACAGTGGTTATGGTGTTCCAGTGCAGTGCTTATGGTGCTTGCAAGTACTGGGAAGCAGCGATTGACAGAGGTACCCGGTCGGGGTGCCAGGCAGTCCGTCACAATAACATTTGTTAAATTAATAACATTTGTTAAATTAAGTTAACATGTGCTTGAACATTAAACCATGTTTTGTTTTTGTTTTTTTTAATGCAGCCAGTGTCAGTCACAGCCAGGGGATGTGTGTCTAGTGCTGCATGAATAGAAATAAGCGATTTAACTCCTAAATGGCAGAGTATTAAACAGTAAGACTTCAGAGGCATGATCTATTCTAGACACTAAAACTGCTTCATTAAGCTAAAGTTGGTGACTATAGTGTCCCTTTAAAGTAGGAGGAGGACGGGTATGCCTAAATCATGGCTGCTTAGTTGCTAAAGGCCTAATTACATTAGTGGTGAGATGGGGCCTGGGAAAGAAAGAAACAGATATACATTGGTGTTCCACCAAACACCCCATCTATGGGCATCAAGTGGAAGCACTGTAATAAAGCCAGCCACTATGTTCTCCCCTAAGCCTCCACCTATAGGTGGGTGCTTCTTAATCCTTCTGTCGCAAGTGCTGCACCCTATACATCACAGTAGCTAATACAGTTAGTGGTGATCAGCAAACAGCGGCTTCTTAAATACCGCCAAGGTTTAATTTCAGTAATCAAGGCAAGATCTAACTGTTGCTGGACTCCACACTGGTCAAGCAGGCTGGCAATAGTCCCTCTTCCCGAATGCTGTAGGCATTTAATTGCTGTAGCATCATGTCACATGATGTGACATGAATGAATTCAAAGATACCTGTACTGGGAATGTGAGAGCTGTTTTGATTAACATATGACATGATTAAGTTCAGTCGGAAATGCCTGGCACATGCAGTAAAGTTTCCAATGCCCTCTCTACGGATGTTTAAAAAAAATAGTTTTGCATAAATGGAATACTAGCGCTTTGTTTATGCTTCCAAATAAATGCAAATGGCTTAAATGTTACTGTTTTGCTTCTGTAGTGCAAATATGGTAATCATATTTAATTCTTTCTTTTTTAAGAGTTCTATCTTAGAAGACCAGCTTCGCATGCACCTTCAGTGCTGCTTGTTTTTATGTGGCATCTGGGAACCACACCTGTCCACTGTAACCATACTGTGGGAGTATTACAGCAAGAATCTGGTAAGAAAAACCTGCACATTTTGGTGAATGTTTTGTCAAAATATGTAGTTTTATTTTGCATTGGTTTGAGTAAATGTACTCTTATGGTTATTTCCCAAAGTATGTACTGTTGGGAATTTAAACTAAATTTCAAATTTTAGGACAATAATGCCTACATTGTAAACATTCAAAGTCTTCTAACTTTTCACTTTGGCTATTTTGGCCTAAAAAAATCAAAATAACCAAATAGCAACTGGATTTCTACTTATGATATATATACAGCAAATCTGATTGTACTTACCCTAACAGAATGTGCCTTGGTCATTCAGGACCATCTGCAATTTTGGTTAATATAAGAGTAAAGAGTACCTGGCTCTGCTCTCCCCTTATTCCCTATTGCATTGCTCAGCAGTTGAGGAGTTTAATAAGAATGACTAGCTAGTTATTGCTGTATAACCACAGCGCCGTCCCATCCACCCCGGACTCCTTAAATAGTCATCCAGGCAGGTGGACATGTTGTTGTCTACTCCCACCCATTCTCATCAGGTGAAGGAGCTAATAATCGAGGGGAGATGCCTGCCATTGTCCTTGGTCTGCACCCCCCTTGTCTCCACCCATCGGCAGCCGGTAGGAGACTCTATTAATAGGTGGGTAAGAGATGCCAGTTCACACAGCCAGTTCATACCCTACTACGTCTCATTAGAAAAAAATTGTTAGTGTAGGACCGACCTAAGAAATTTGCCTTGTCATGGCAGGTGGGCTTTAATCTAATGGCCATTGGAGTGATACTAAAAGTCTCCAGTTATTTAAATATGCATAAGGATTTGGGCTAGTGTGCAAGTAACACTTTTCTTTGGTTTTTATTGTACATATTTGGACTGATGTGTATTATAGTCATTGGTTCCACCCAGGAGTAGTGGGAGTCTTAACGCAGGACCTATTTTTGTGTAAGAGATGCCAGTTGTTCACACCCTTATTCCTCCCCACCTCCTTCCATAGTGCCAGGGAATGCCATGTCCACCTGGCACTACTCTAAAAAAAATGAGCTATGTCACCCTGTATGCCCCCATTCCCATTTTGGCATGGGGGCTTCTTTTTTTAAACACAAGGGTTAAAAACTGTTATGCCCATAGCTGTTTTAGAAATACAATTCTATTGATACTCAGCCAGGCTTAACCCATAGTTATAGGGAGTAAATTAAGTTGTACTTATCAAATGCAATGTTTTCAACAAATGCCCCAATATTTTCATCTGCTGCCCTTGGAAATGGGTATTCCCAAATTTAAAAAACAAAAAGCTCCACAAAAAATACAAAGAAAAAGAGCATTTGCCACCTATGCAAAACGATTAACTCTTGGTCTGATAGCCAGAACATGCCCTTTATTGTTAGTTATATTTTGCTCTTTGATTTTCCGTAACTTGGCTGGAAGAACCAGCCATTCAGAGGAGAGAAAATTGTTTAGGGGATGTGCACCTACCGATGACTTGCCTGGCAGGTGGTTAAAGGAACATTATAGCGTTTAGACATACAAACTTGCTTTCCTAATGCATCTGTGCTGCTGCCTGATCTTCCTCCCACACATTCATCCTGGAGAATCTCATGCAGAATCATTTTGGACCAGATGCGCATATGTGATGCATGTTTCAGCCTTTCAGATACATTCAGACAGACTAAAATCCATTATACCTATGGAGGTTTTCCAGACATTGATAGTTCTTATGAACAGTTTCTGGATTTTGCAGTGTGATTGCCCCTGTATGGATCTGAATTATTTTGCGATATAATGTGGACCAGGAGCACTAGGAATAAACCCATCTCACTTTAAATTCCCAAAAATTTACACAAGTGCTGGATTTAGGGCAGCATGGGCCTGTAACAAAAATTTTAATTACCTTAATAAAAAGTTAAATTTACATTTTCATTGTCACATTAGACCGACTGTAGACATTTGTGAACTCTCTCAAACCTACAGCTGTTGGACAAGACCTCTAGACTCTATCTCTTGTGTGATTACAATGTCACATATCTGGCTATGTGATTGTGCAAACAACATTAAACTTGGCCACCCTGCACACTGGATTACTGGAAAGTCATTAATAAAAACACTTGATATAAGTGAAGTTCCGCTGTTGTGGAATCTTCCCATTTCAAAATAAAAAAACAACACTTATATTGTGGTTTGTATGTGATTAAATAATTCAATTCCATGTAGCCTCACATAGTGCTTTAAAGTCTAAAACGATGAAGAAAGATAAGCAAATATATCAATTTTGTCCACCCCCTTATTTTGTTTAAAAAAATGATTACATTAATTTAACTCTTGCCTTTAATCCAACACCGGGCATGGTCCTCCTTTCTTTGATTCCACACCCTGTCTGTCGACACACCACACATCATTTGTGGTCCAATTAAATGCATTTGTACAGATAGTGTTAGACTGCTCTTAGCCAGGAAGGAAAGGAGGACTTTAGTTATGGGAAAAAAATAAAAACTTTACCTGTTGAAAAGGGGGGAGGTCTAAAGCTTGTATGTGTGTGTGAGTGAGTCTGTGTGTGTATATATATATATCCTAAACTATATTAATTTGGTTTTTTTTTAATTCAAGTTTTTCTAAATATACTGCCTTTGCCACACTTGTATGTGTACCTCACTCTTCCACACTGCATGGTGTTCAGTATTAATTGTGAAATATGCTTACATTGTAGGAGAGTTGGTTTCAGCTAGGAAATGATGCAGCTTGCAGTGAACACTTCTTCCATGTTTAAATATGGCCATACAGTGTGACTAAATACCTATATTTTGCATATAACATAAGTGCTCTTAATTAGTCTTGAAAGACTGTTTGAAAATGACTTAAAACATTTCTGTGTCGGCATGTGGAGATATGCTATTTGAATACAAGTTCCTCAATTCAGGCTGGCTCCAGCAGCATTACGTTTGAAGAATGCATGATCTGGATGCCCCATAACCAATGTTTGGTTTAGTTTGTTTTGTTTTTGTACCCCTATATCTTCATTCTGGGGTTAATCTGCAACACCTCTTGGTGTTTTATCCACCAGGAGCTTGTTTCACGGTTTGCACGCATGTGCAAAGGTACAACACAGAGATCATCTTCTTACTCCTTTTACATTTCAATGGACGAATATGAGTATTTCAAAATAATTATAGTTAAGTGACAATTGCTTTAAAATATATAGTCTTCGTTTTGAAGTGGAGACTGTCAGAACTACAACTGTCAGAACTACAATTTTACAGTTGTTTTAATAAAATAAAAAATGAGAATATGTATATCCCTTTTCACACACCCCAGCAATTAGTTTTATTGAGGAAAAAATGCACGGATTAATCTATTTGTGCTTAGTTATAGATACCATAGAAGTTTATAAAGATTTGTAGTGAAGGTCAGAGAAAATGAGGAAGAAGGCAAAAAAAAAATATATTTTTGTAAAAATGAAAAACACAGCTTAACTAATTGCAATTTACCGCTACATTGCACATAATATGATGGTGTCTGGAGTTTTAAGAGTTCTTGGTTAAAGCACGTGGTGAGATATATACAATTGTAGTTCTTGTTTTCTCCCTTTAGAACAGTTCATTTAATATCTCCTGGCTTGGCGTGAAAGTACTGGCCAGTGTCAGTAAAACCCCTTATTCCATGTTGGAAGTAGTGAAATGCTGCTGTGCTGATGAACAAAATGCTGACCTGTACAAGACTGATAACAGCTACCTCATTTTCTTGCGGATCATGGCGCGCCTGATGAAAAAAGCCAAAGATAGCAGTGGGACACATCCATGGAAACAAATTAAAGGAAGGTCTGTATGTTTAATCCCCTCCCTATTCAGAGGTTTATTACCTCACTGTGAGACTGATAACAGTGCTTCTTGTAACGTTTGCTGCTTCATTTAAATGGGCTCCCAGGTCTTATTTATAACTCACAGAGATGTCTGATAATCTTTACTGGATTCATGTGATTTATTTTCTAATTCCTGAGAGATTAATACATAGCTTGTGAGAAACTAAGTTGCTAGGTGATCCAGAAAGTGTGTTCCAAATATAGAATGCTGTGCAGTACATTTTTATTTAGTGTGTATAAGCACTATTCTTTAAGGAACGGTACATATAGAGATGTGCTTATGCATTTCTATTTCAAATACAATAAACTACAGCAGTGAGCAGTGGTGGCTTAAAGAGAGACCACCAGCAGTTGTAAAACTACATTTCCCTTGGTGCTTTGTCAGCAACGTGAAATGAGGATCAGATACTCGTATCTTTTGGCCACTCCTGAGCTGCAGCTTCAGTTCATACATTTTGTTTTAAACTTGAGTTTGTTTGCAACTTGACTTTACTTTTCCACCCTAGTTCGTTTTCAAACTTCATGTTGATTTTCCACGAAAATGCTTGCTTTTTCTTACTTTCCCATTGGCCTAAACTCTGTGGAAAGATTTATCAGTGTTCTAAAGTGTGATGCAAAAATGGAAATAGAGTGGTCACCAATAGCATGTGCCTACTGGCGCCACTGGTTTCCATGGTGATTGCCCCACCTTTTTGTACTTTCAACCACTTTCTTAAACAAAACACTTTGATAAATCTTCCACAAAGTATCAAACTTCAAAATAAATTAAAATTTCATGATGGATTTTCACACAGCTATTAGTCATGCGTTTCCAAATTCTTATCATATTCTTTTCTTCACAACTTAGGAATGCTACCCCTTGAATACGTTTGGTAGCCTTTGCTGTTAGATATTTTAATGAGTTCAGTTTTCTTTAACAATAATTAAATAGTGTGGTTAATTGAGTAATAATTAGTGTTAGTAGGCTATAAACGAACCGCTGTTTTATATTGCAAAATGTATCTCCTCAGAATCTATTCTAAGTTTCATCAGAAGAAGATGCAGGAACTCACCGAAGTTGGGCTGCAGAACTTTTTTACACTCTTCCTTTTGCTTGCCACCGTTGCAGAGACTGAAGATGTTGCAAGCCGAGTGTTAGATTTGTTAAATTGTCTTCTCCCGAGTCATATAAACACTGCTCAGAGAAACCTTGTGTGGAGGGGAAATTTTGCTTTTCTGCTAATATTTGTGGAGAAAAATATGGACATTAGTGCACTGGCAGAAAAACTATCGCACAGCTTCCGAGAAACTGCCAAAGAATTCTTGGTGTCAAAGGGGGACTATGGTCAGAAGCATACACTTTGGACACTGCTCTCTACTTATGTTGATGGAGTCCAGGAGGTGTTTGAAACAAGCCACTACCTGCAGCTTTCTGAGGAAAAGCTACTTAATGATGGATTCAGCATGTTGTTGCCAGCATGTCGAGAGTCTGAGCTAAGTGCAGTGCTGAATTTTCTTCAAACAGCAGTATCTCGACTAAGGTAGGTCACCAAAAAACAATATTTTGTATGTTCCAAACTTGCTTTAATGAAAAATGATCTATTTTGGAAGTAATAATTTAACATGCCACTATTAAGCTTTTATCAGCTGCTGATCAATAAACTGACTTACTTTAGAAGATACATGTTTACGCAAAATATTTTATAGTGCACTTGTCATGAAAAGCAGATGCATCTTAATGCCAGGTTTGTGGGTATCCCCCTCCCCCGCTTCATTGAAATAACTCTGCATGCCTAAAACTGATGGACAGGTGAGGGTATTGTAAAATCTATGTTTATGCTATTAAGTCATGTAAGCACAATGTATGATATATTGTGCTTATTTATATGATAGTATTTAAATCTGTGCATTTTAGGACATTGAAAACTATTCTAATGGAGAACAATCCAAACCACCCCCCAACTTAAATTATATTGGTTTAATTTTATATATATATATATATATATATATATATATATATATGTCTTCACACCCACCACTACCCTTCAATTATTTTTAAGTCTTTTTTTTCGCTCAGGGTGTGAGTCCAGTGCACTCTTGCTCTGATTTGAGCATCTTGATACTGCTCTTCAACCTGCTGCTCCTCTATCTTTTTCAGGATAGGAACTTCACTGTGTACCTGCTGTGCTGAATCAGACAAATGGGTGTCGAGAATTCTTGATACATTCACTGATAGGAATTCTAAAACGGTTTCTGGTTGTTTCCATGGAAAAGTATCTTGTACTTGGCATTCTTTTCATTCTCTCTCAGTACAAAAACATATTTTGCCTGGTCACATGTGACCAGGGACTCATAATTCTGTAGCTGACCTCCTTTTTTCCTCTTGTGGCCAAAGAACTCCCACACAGAGCTAGACCAGAGTGTGCCTGTTCTGCATTACTTTTTATAATCATGTACAGAAAACCAAGTGTGTGGCTTTTAAATTATACATGCTACGGGTTATTTAGTGTTCTGAAAATCTTATTGCCTGAAATGTAGTGGCACTGGAGTTTAAAGTTATCAATACTATAAAATACAGCAACCCTTTATTATGTTAACAGCTTATCAAAGAACAAAACTATATGAGGGGACTGATATGTTAAAGAATAGCCCCTTTCCATACTAATAATTTAGATTACATTTCTGTTTCCTAGTTGTTGCATTAAAGTACACATAAGATAATAAAATTCATGTGGAAGCAGCAACTGAAAGAAAAGTGTTAAAAGATGCGATTATTTTAAGATTATAAACAGTGTCTTTTATTCTCCTTGTCCCCCACTGTGCCAGAGCCATCTCACATTCTTATCTGTTTGATAGTAACATGGGTCTCAAGTTGATAGCACATTACCTAAGTTGTTGAATAAAAGCTGGCTGTATAATGCATGTAATGTATTGAAGGCATTTCCACATTTTCAAGGTGACCGTCAAATGTGTCATGCACAAAAAATGAACATATTCAAAGATGAATGCCATTGTGAGATTAGTTATAACACAAGGATCCTAACACTTATGTGTGTCAGTTCTCTAAATCTGAGCATATGCATACTTTTTTTTGTGTAACTAAAGATTTTCCTGAAAGACCCACGAGTGCACAGATTTTATGTATTCGTTCTGAAAATAAACTACCTAAAGAATACATAAATGTGGGTATATTGTATTTCCTCTGTGTGTGTCTGTCTCTCTCTCTCTCTCTCTCTCTCTCTATATATATATATATATATATATATATTTATTTTTTGTTTTGTTTTATGATATGTTTAATAAGTATATAAAGAAAAGAACATGTATGTATATACATACACGGTGACCCAAAAATAAAAGTAGGATTTGACAGGTTAATAACATGTGTTGGTTAAAATGTTGTTGTTGCAGTTACATATTATAACAGATTCTTGGTAGATTCATAATGGATAATTTCACGTAGGAACGAATTCTACTCATCATGTCTGACAAAGCTTATTCTCATTTAAATGGCTTCGTCAATAAGCAAAACAGGTACAGTTTCTGGGGCACAGAGAATCTATAGGTAATTTATCATTGCCAATTACACCCTACCTGCCTACCAAATGCACCGTGTGGTGCTGGGTGACCTCGTAGGAAGTTATCGGGCAGAAATTTGAGTGCTAGAGCCTCAAACATTAACTAACGTTATGAGCAATGCAATCAAAAGAGCCCAAATTTGCAAGGAAGCAAATGGAGCTCATTCAAAAGATGTGATCTTCTGTACCTAGTCAAACAAATCTCCATACGTTAAGCATTCATTGTATGTAATATCATTGAAATTGGAAGTATAACAAAAATCACTCCTAAAACCCTACTCTGGCCCATGGTATTTTTCTGGCCATGGGCCGTGTCAGAACATGTAAATATAGTTTCTGTGCCAAATTGACACTTCCTGAAGTCCTACTTGATTTGCAGGTGATGCACAAGTACCTCTCAAGAGTGTGACAGAATCTGAAATGATGGCTGGCTTTGATCACTCCCACTAGTTGCAGCACTGGGCCATAAATGTCCTTGTCTTCCCAATCATGTAATATAAAAAATACGTAATGGTGAAGTGTATATAAAGATAAAAAAAAATTTAATCTGAGGATTTTGGAGACAAATAAGCCACACAAGATTCAATCTCGTGGTTTATTATGATGTCTCCAGAACCCATAGAATTCATTTCCCATAGTACATGGTTAAATGTTACGTATCAAGCACACACACGTGTATATATAATCAGAGTTTTAGGTGTCTGTATACGCAAGAATAAACCTGTAGGTTTTTTTGTTATATGCTTTTAATATTTTATTTCCCTGAAGTTTAACCTACAACAAACCTTTTAGAAATTACAAGGACTAATTTCTCATCTTACCATCATAGATTTTCCTTGTGTGTTCAGTCTGTCAGATACAAGGCTTATTTAAAATGAAAAGAAAGCCGGAGCAATTTTCTTTATTCCATTTCAGTCTCCTAAGGCCTATTTCCCCTGGTGAGCTCATAGCAGTAGGGGGTTTAAGGGAATTCAGCTCTCTGCAAATTAATGTCTCGCATCATGAAAATTCAGTAGCTTTTTTTTTTCTTTTCTTTTTTTTTTTTTTTTGTATCTTGAAAAGTAATACAGAGAATGTGAGTATTATTTCTTGCCAGCGGGTAGAAGATGAATGATTTTGTCACAGTTTTACTGCTTGATGAGCAGTGTCCTGAGGGTCAGGCTTAACTCTGTGTCACTATGCTGCTCATTACTCTTGAGCTAAATAAGGGCTGATTGGATCTAAATTGCCTAGCACATGGGCCACAGATGAGCTCAGTGAGCAGGGGATGACCTGCTATTCAGGTGGGGAGTCACCCTGGTGTGCAAATGCTGCATTAGAGCACCGTGGGAGAATGAGAGGCTGCCAGCAAAAGAAATCGAAATGTAAAAACTCTTTGAAGCTGAGATGGAAGAATTTTGAAGTGTAGGAAGTGACAGGTTGATGGTACTTATCAGCTTTGGCTGGATTAGAGAACAGTGTCATCTTGCTTTTATAATGACAGTAGTCTAAAGCTGGCTGCTAACTACTCGGCAGTGCAAAAGCAGCTGCTGACAGTCTCTTCCGCTTCTTGCTGGATGGTTTGATAGTGAGATGCTTCAGGATGTTTTAAGTCCTGCTTAATAACATACTGTGGAATAGTGAAAGCAATTAGCCCTATAACCAATGATTTACTATAGTCCATGTTATATTTTTATTATTCATGCTTAACCATTCGACTGCCTTTTTATTTATTTTTTTCGCTTCACATTTTACATGTTTTGGGGGAAAGAGTGCCTTTTAATGAATCCAGCTTTTTTTTAATAGCAGTTGTATGGTCCACTTGTACAGTCTTTGTTACGTTGGTGCCATAGGCTAATGACCTATTATAGTGTATTGGTAATATAAATACATTAGTTATCCTTTACCAGTAAATGTATATTGTTTTGTCGCGGCCATTGCTGTAAATTATAGTATCTCACTACAGAGTGTAAATGATGGAGTATATGAAAACAAAATAAAACATTTTGATGTTGTAATCGGGTTAAATGTTCTATTGTTTGTGTGTGTATGTGTGTATGTATATAAATGCAATCTTTATCTTTCTACTTAGATCACCCGGTCGGTTGCAATTTTTTTGAGTATTTCTCATTCTCTAATAATGTTTTTTTTTTTTTTTTCTTTACCATACACATTATTTAAATGTGTGAGGGCAGTCTGAGACAGCTTGTTAGTTGACGAGTGGAGGATTGATCAGCATATTTTTATACTCTCTACAGAGCTTTAAACTGCTGATTACACCTGGTGTAACACTCTTCTCATTACTGCAGATAAAAGTGTGTGTGTGGCCCCGATTACAATAAAAGTGCAGTGGGGAGGGCCCAGGAGCATGTGAAAATGTGAAGCCCTGGTTACTTAGTTTTATTGTGGTCGATAAATGTCCATGCATGGTGTACATGTGAGACACACACATTAATCTTAAGGATTACTAAAGTCACCTTTATAAAGTGGTCTGGGTGCAGTGGCTGTCGTTTTAACCCTGTAAGGTAAAACATTGTGGCTTTGTAGAATATTTACATTGCATGGTTAAACACACCTAATGTGGCTCTCTTCCAGACAGCCATTATAGGTGCTTCCTCTGCAACGACCTTGTTTCACAAGGCCATTGAACATCATCAACTAAAGCTTGGTTTCAATGCTTTCCAATGAGAAGCATTTGATTAGACGCCTGTACTGCGCTTGCCATGCATGCACTTGTTGTGCCAAATGCTCCACTATGAAGAGCATTGTATTTGACAGTCGTCAAGGAGCCGATGCCTCTGTGATGACGTTGCTGGAGTGAATCTATAGACAGGGGCCTAAATTTAGAAGTAATAGGCTACTTACAGCCAGTAGAAATTTTGAGCCGTGCTATAGTGTTCCTTTAACATTGTACCACCGAAATCACCGCCATATGTAGACATAGATGAAAACAGAGTACTCTTATGCTTTTCCAGCATTATGGATAATAAAGCATTATAGAAATCATAGTTCTGCTACAGCAGGGGCCCATTGCCCAAATAGCATGCAAGTTTCCCACAATGCGTTTATCAATTGTGTTGGCTGGGTGGATGCATTAGCAGCTGTGTTCATTTGTTAATTTGTTTTGTGGTATATTTGTAGGCTGTGGTATTTTTGTAGGTTAGAAACTTTGTTAGTGGTTTGCCAAGCACAATATATGTATATTTTAGTGTATGTGTGTGTATTTTAGTGTTAACGTTATTAGACTTTAAACTGTCTTTAAATGCGTCTCATAATATTACAACTACACATATTGAAAAGAATGGACTGCAGAACTGAGCCTTGAGGAACTCCACTGAATTAATTAATTGCAGAAAAGATCCCAGAGGAATGGCTATGAATTAAAATTCTGGGCATATACTAATAGCACACCAAAGTGTGAAACCATTTCCAGCTGCCAGAGCACTGGTCTGCCTCTATTGGTGGATTCTCTTTTTATTTTCATTCCTGGCACCATCATTAAAATCATTATTATACACTTTATTTATATTTTTATTTCAGAAATATTCTGTTGTACTATTGATCTTGTACAGCTTCTAATGTTTAGTGAATCAATTTGGTTTTCACTAACATTGGGAGGCATATCATTTGCAGGTCCCTAGGCAAGACAGAAGTGTGCCCTCCACATTCAACCAATCTTTTCATTCTATCTCCTAACACTATCTTTATCACTCACTTTGCCCCATCTGCTACATTCAATTTCCTGCTATCCATTTTCCCACTTTTTCTCTATGTACTGCTCCTTTAGCAGTGTCACCACCTCCTCCAAGTAGGGAAGCACCGAAATTTCAACAGTCACCCCCTCCCTCACTCTGTCGCCAGTCACACCTTCCCTCACTGTGTAATAAAAAGTCTAATACTAATAAAATTATAGAAAAAACTATTTTAAAATCATTTGGGGAAAATGGTCATTTTTTGTTTTTCGGCCAAGGACATCTTGAATTTTCAGTTTCGGCCCAGAATTTTAATTTCGGTGTTCCGTACCTCCAGTTTTTAATCTTATTTTCCTCTATACCGTACCTCCAGTTTTGAATCTTATTTTCCTCTATTCCGTATCTCCAGTTTTTTATCTTATTTTCCTCTATACATACACCAATGCACATCTCATGCTCCCCAATTATGCGGTCATCCTCCTCACATTCAAACTTTAATTAATTTTCTCTTGATATGTATGATAAGGGATCATGTGGTGAAAAATAGCATGTTAAATAGGTAGCCATTATTTCCCAGTGATTATTACCTATTTTACTCACTATCCTTCTATATAAGTGTTTTTTAACACCTGTGTTGGGATTCAAAATTATACCCTTATGAATGTAGTGGTTCCATGTTGGTAGCAACAGATGTCATATTCATCAACTCTTTGGGAAACTGATCACAGTAAGTGAGTTATTGCGGTTGCAATGCCTTTCACACTGCTGCAGAGACTGCTTCAATTCTAAGAACAGTATGATCACAGTTCTTTGTAAAATGTATTTTGATAATTATTATTTTGTACAAGATTTTTTTCAATTTAAGATTGGTTCAAAAAGTAGTCATATATAATTTTGTCTTTGAAAGAAAGAAGTTACCTGAATCCATCAATAGTTTTATGGTTTTCCATTCCACTTAATATTTGCTGATATTTGTACTAGAGCAGTAACCATGTATGTATTTAGATATATTTTGTCACAGCTACACTTTTTCAGAGACCACTAACAGCCTCTTCCTCTCAGAGAATTGTCCACTTAGAAAGGAGCCACTGGATGTCTTGATATAGACCTGTCTCTTCTCTAGAGAGCTGTTAAGATTTGCCCTTTAAAAGCATGGTCTGTAATCTAACATACATATTTGATTTCCTATCGAATGTGTTATCAGTTTATGATATGAATGGACCAACAAGCACTGTACTTTAAAGGTATACTGTAGGCATCATAACTACATTTCATTGAAGTGGTTATAGTGTCTGGAGACCCATTGCACTGTACTATCATTCAAAGTTAAACTTTTTTTTTTTATGTTTTATGGTTAAAAAAAAAAAAAAGAGTCCCCTATAGTGATCCTTTAAGTAGTTATGGTGCCAGGAGGCCTCCAGATGCACTCTTACCTCAAGGGGTTAGGTCATTCTTCAACAGTTTAACCCCATCGTTGCCTCCAGCGGCGATCTCCACTCCTTCCCAGAAGTTTCATATTGAAAAGCTGCACAAACAGACGTCAAGAACCATGCCTGGATTAACCCCTTAAGGTAAGTTCTACATTGTATGTACATAGATTTACAAAATAACAATGGAAGTAATGCAGGGCTTGACAAATTTGCTTGAAATCTAGGAGCCAGCTAAAAAAGTTGAGAGCCATATTTTTTAACGTCAAAAATACAATTCTTAAAAGGACACTATAGTCACCAGACCTACTATAGCTTAATTCAGTTGTTCTGAAGTCTAGATACTGTTCCTGCATGATTTTCAATGTAAACACTGACTTTTCAGACTAAAGGCAAGGTTTACATTGCTGTCTGGTAACACCTCTAGTGACAGTCACTCAGACGGCCTCTAGAAGTGCTTCCTGGGTGCAGCACCTACTTTGATGATCCTCATAAGGATTCAATGCATCTCTATGAGGAGAAGTTGATTGTGCAGCATGGTGTTTTGCCGCACATGTGCAATAGTCTCCCAATATTTTTCTATGGGGAAGCATTGGATTGCCTGAGATCATCAAGATTGATGATCTCAGCCACGGAGGTTCATCCAGCCATGGCGTCACCAGCACGGCATGGGGAAAAGGGTGAGTAAAAAACCCCTTCCCATGTGATTGGTGGGGGGGCAGGTCACCTAAACATACACACTCACGGACAGAGAAACTGATTTGATACATAGGCGCACACACACTCTCACATACACTCACTGATTACATACACACACACAGAGCAACACTAACAAATCATTACTTTTATTATTTTACTATTATTTGCCTACCTTTGGGAAAGCTGGAGTGGATTAGCTTTACCTGGGGTCCAGTGAGGCTGCTGTCATCTCTCTGCTCACTATAGCGCTGTTTGGTGATGCTGGGCCGGAATTACATCATATTCCGGCTCCCAGCATCACTGGAAGGCGCTCAATGTAGCATAGCAGGGAGATTACCGCTCCCTCCCTCGTCGACGCACATAGTCGGCCGCCCGCGGGCCACCTCCCTCATTCAGCCGCCTGCGTCCTGCCTCCCTCTCTCAGCTCTCAATGAGCCGACAGTCCACCTGCCTGCCCGCCTCAGCCCTGCGTTAGCCGACTGTCCCCCTCCAATCTCGGGCAGCTTGTCATCTCAGGGGCTGAACAGGCTCACAACTCCCAGGCGACCTGGCAACATTACTAATCTGGCATAATTGTGTTTAGCGAAACCTGCCAAGTAAAACCGTACCCCCCCCCCCCCCCCAAAACATAATTATGTTAAAAGATTACATAAATATACACGTGGAATTTTAATATATATATACATATATATGTATTTAAATTATACGTGTATGCTTATGTAATTATATATATATATATATATTTGCAATTATTTGTATTTATATATAGATAGCCATACATACAGTGTCATGCTAAGTGTATTTTGTTACCTATATATTAATATCAAAATACAGTTAGAATTAAATTACACATGTATATATAATTTATTTTTACTTTATCTATTATTGTAATTATACGTATGTATTATTTAAAATATATATATATTGTATATAGAATATGTATCATATATATATATATATATGTATATATGTAATGTCACTCAAAGTGCATTTTAGTGTTAATATATGTAATATTAATAATAAAATACACTTAGAGTGAAGTTACACACACACACACACACACACACATATATATATAATTATTTTTAATTTGCAAATAATCATTATTTTTTATTTTTTCCCCCACCAGCAGGGGAACTGCCTGACAGGCAGCTATTGCGGCCATGTGATCGCTCTTTGAGCGATCACATGGCCCCTGAGAGCCTGATTTGCCGTGGAAAGGCTGCCTGGGTTATCAGGTAGTCCTCCCGAAGCGGAGCGCCGGGAAGGTACGTATCCCAGGCACTCCAGGTTTTAATTATAATTATTGTGTTGGCACTCAACTACAGGGTGGTTGGTGCAGGTATTAGAGGTAACCCCCATTAGGACCTCAATAATATATACAAATTAAATCCTATTAATACCGCACTCAATCGCATATAGTATAGGTCAAAAAGAAAATAAAAATGTATTTATTGTACACTAATGGAAAGCAGGGGAAAAAAAAAGACAAAATCAAAAAAGAGGACCACTATTGCCAAATATATAGAATGGTGCACACTCTGTTAATTCATTCACTTTACAATAGTTAATAGAAAAAAATCTTAATATATACACAAAATATGTACAATGTATCCTATATACACCCTATAAATATAACTTGATGAGTAATGATAAATGGTAGTTCATATACAGTCTGGTGGATCCACCAATAGTTGATCAATAATTTATGCTTGGATAGCAATTGATAGTCTGATCAGACAGAAAAAAACATCTTTCTTTTTTGTGTATCAAAGCAGAAATAGATGGGAAAAGGGGGGGGGGAGTTTTAATAAATGAATAATAGATCAAAGTAAAAAAAAATTATATAACAAAAGTTTCTCTAGAGCATGTTTGTGAATGAAAGATTGGTTGGATCTCACCATAAATCACTGTGGTTGTAAATATAGGGTGCAGAGCGGAGTCCATACATATGTGAAAGGGTATAATGCAGACCGGTGAGGTTCTCTGTATTCTTGAGTATGGAAGTGCAGCTTTTTAGATGAGTGGTGATGTAGTAAAGCCCCCGTCCGGTCACCGACTCCTGTCTCGTGCTGCCTGGGCTGCGCGCTCGGGACTGAAATGCCCCTTCGAAGGCCCTAGTTGCAGGAGTAAATTTTTTTAATTTTTTTTTTTTATTATTATTATATCGGATAATGGTGGCGGCCAGTCTAATTTATGGCGTGGCGTGGCGTGGCGTGGCCCGTCCCCAAGTGTAACCACGTAATGACGTGGTAACGCTCCATTGGGCGCTCTAACGCCATGCCTGGTGACATCATTAAAACAAACTTTATTGGTCTAAAACAAAAAAGTACTAAGAGACAATTCTGTATATTAAATGATTTACAATGGGTGTGATTACACCTATTCTTAGGTCTTAATCAAAGCAGTACAAAGGGATTTTTTTTGAGATACATAATATAGTTAATAAACTCAATATAAATAAGGAATTGTTTATCTGCCAAGAAATTGGCACAAATTGAGGAATATTTTAACCAAATTAGGGAATATTTTTACTCGAGGGTTTTAAGCCATTGCGCCGTTCTATGATTAAGGGGTTAAACGTGGGCAGTTATGGATCTCCTTCAAAATAAATATTGCAAGAAAATAATATAAAAGTATCATCTATTAACAAAAACTCTTTAAACAATGCCAATGGTTAGTAAGGTTGAGAAGCATGCTATTGATGTAAATAACCATGATATTGATGTAAATACATGTTAACTGTGTTGCACTTAGTAACTATTATTTATGTATTGGGCTTATTCCAGTTTAAAAGTCTGTCTTTCAATGTAAAGCTGTTTTATCAAGTTTAATCCAACCTGCCTTGCCTTAAAGGAACACTATAGGGTCAGTAACACCAACCTGTATTCCTGACCCTATAGTGTTAAAACCACCATCTGCCCCCCCCCCCACCCCCCACCCAACTCCCTAAATATAGGAAAATCTTATTTGTATTCAAGTCGGCAGCTGCTAGCTCTGCCCCTGAACTGCCTGCATGCCTGACATCATCAGGAGTGATTATGTGAGCCAATCGCAAAGCTTTCCCATAGGACTGGCTGAGACTGTCAAGGAGGCAGATCAGGGGAGAGCCAGCAAAAGCTAAACACAGCCCTGGCCAATCAGCATCTCCTCATAGAGATCCATTGATATAATGAATCTCTATGAGGAAAGTTCAGTGTCTGCATGCAGAGAGTAGATACACTGAATGACAGTTTGCACAGTGTGCATCACTGTCACAGGAAGAACCTCTAGCAGCCATCTGAGGAGTGGCCAGTGGAGTTATCTGGCTGTGTTTACTGCAAAAAGCCTGAAGGGATGATCTACCCCCCAGAACAAATACAATAAGCTGTAGTTGTTCTGGTGACTATAGTGAAAAAATGAGGGGTGGGTTAGCTTAATGCTCCCAGCCAATGATTGCTACCCATTGTTTGAGGTCCACTTCTGCATTAGTGAAGTTGCAAAAGAGGAGCACAGCTGTGGGAACCACGAGAGTCCTGGTTTTGTCAAACAATGTCAAATGTTTTGACACATGTTGAGGGGACAGTGCCTAAAAACGCATTGTACGGTGGAGGATGCACCAATTATGATGCAAAGTTCGAGGTGAGCACACGCTGCCTTTTTTGAATATTGCTTCCAAGACTAAGTAGATCAGAAGACCTGGCAATCGGCATTATTCAGTGTGATTACCATATATATCTGAAGAGTTTCTACATATTTACAATATTATGCCAATTCAGAGATTTTCATTTTTCACATGTGCAAACAAAAAAATTAAAGAAGAGAGAGAGCTTCTTTACTTACTAGATGTTAATCATAATGTTATAAGCTAGCTATATTGGCTTTGAGAAGGATGCTTTATCCTGTGTCCTAAAATTATTGAACAATGATTTTCCTTAGGCAGAATGTGTTGTCATAGGGGAAGGTTTGTTTGTTTTTAACAATGATACTTTTTTCCAGATCTGTAAAACAATTAAAAAGAATAAATATGACTGTTGTCTTTGGGCAAAGCACTTCACGTAGGAAATTTTCATGCATGCAGGAAACTGCTTTTATTTTACTAGTCTTCAAGAACACCATGGAGGCATCTTTCCTCTTCAGCACACATCCAGTGCAGTCTGCTGTCTGCATTCTCTTCACTGCCAGGAGGCCCTTTTAATCTCTAATAATCAGGGTTAATTAATACCTGAGGCTAGCACTGTATAAGCTCAGCCAATAACTGGAAGAAACCAGCTTAATCATGGCTTGAGCTTGTTACTTGCAAAAATTAGCTGATAATTCTTGCACTCGCCATATACTTCTCAGTGCTAGAATCATTCTACTTTGGAATGTAAGCAAATATTTTGACTCCATTAAAAAAAAAGTGTTTCTTATTACCTGAGTCCAGCACCAAAACCATTCCCTTGTTTTCCGTAGGTTACTTGTGGACAGGTCAAATTGAGCAGGTCCCAGGGTATATTGCCCACTATAAATGTGTTGCTTTAGCAGCACTGCTTTCCTAAGTGCAGTGGAGACATCTGATGTTGGGGATAGAGACCAATTAACGGGCGCGAAACTGTTGCGCCCGGTAACGGACTCCTGGGAAATGGAGTCCGTTACTGAAGAGATTCCCCTTGACTGAAGGGGAAAGGAATAACCCGGCGGGCCGTTCTTGTAAGTGACAGTGAACGGCCCGGCAGCAAATGAGAACCTGGTAGCTAATTAAAGGTACAAGAACTCCCATATTGGCTTAAATCAATTCAAAATAAAAACAAAACACAACACAGAATAACAATATTAATATAATTACTCTAGTGAAGCATGAAAAGCCCCATAGTTACAAGGATTTATTACAATTTTTTTTTATAAAAATACAAATTCACTTAAAATTATAAGTACAAATAATTACAATATAATAAAATAATGACTGAGAGTAGGCAACGTAATTAGAAAAGACTCACCTGGGAGGCAAGCAGCAAAGAAAGAGGAAGTGGGAGGAGTCTGATAGCACTATATTGTTGTATGATGTATTATGATTGGTTGAATTTTTACTTACAACTTCTTAACTATTTCTTTCTTGCTGGGAGTTACAGTAAAGAAAGATAAGCAAATATGAAGCCTCCTGTCTTGCCATAAAATTAACCCTCAGAGTTCAAGGCGTTTCTGTGATTCCCTTGCCTTTATGACACACTTGCTATGTGTTTATTCTACAATAAATTTAGTAAGTTGGCACTAAAACATTCTAAGCACCAAAACTACTTAATCTTAGTGTTGATGATGTCCTAATGTTTTTTTTGTTTTTGTTTGTTTATTAAAGAAATAGAATTTCTAGAGTACTTACTATCCCTGTCATCATGCGACTGACTATGCTTAAGAGCCATTATGTACTTTTTATACACAATTTTCAAGAGATCTAGTCAATGACATTACCGCTTGTGGTATGGTATCATCCATAAGTAAACCCAGCTAACGGACTGGAGAGGTAAGTTCCATCCTGCACATATGCACCTATCGTAAAAAAAGTAAACTGCATGCTGTTTTGCTTGTATAATAAAATAACTATGCAGTATACATTTAAGTAAAGCATTTATTATCTTATATGAATATATGAAACAGGACTATTTGCTGACTTCTGCAACCTAGCCCAGGCCCAAACTTTTGGATACAAGTCTGTCTAGCCTAGTTTCAAAAGTTGCACATTCATTTTGGAATCAACCTATCTAGCAAATATAATCCTCAACCTGTATAAAAATTACAAGCAAAGACAACATGTAACTTTGAGGGGTCTTTAAGAAAAATAAAACATTATACAGTATTGATAATTTCATCTGCATCTCTCATTCAAATTCTGTTAGTTTAAGGGACACATGGAAGTGGTATGGGTGCAGTGCCCCTGTCTATTCAGACTTGCAATGGAAAACATTGCAATGCTTTCAGAATGGCAATGTTTACATTGCAAGTTTAACACACCTCCAGCGCCTGTCTTCCTGACAGCCATTAGATACTTTCTCTGTTATAACAGAGTTAAACTTTGTTATAAATCAACGCAGTGCATTGTTTTTGCTGCGGTCTAGACTCCAAATGCTTCCTTATGGGGGGGAACTATTGGTTTAGTGGAGATCATCAACATAAATGATCTCAGTCAAAGGGACGAAGCATCAGCGAGGATAGCAGCATTAATGGCCTGAAAGGTAAGTAATACATTTCAAAGCCTCACGTGGCAGGAAACACACCTAGATGGGCAGCAGGACACTATAGCGTTAGGAATACAACCAAGTATTTTTTTTTTAGAAAGAATAGCAACCTACAGGTTGTGCCAGTCAAATTAATGGTGTTTTCTGTGCTCCCCCCCCCCCCCCCCCCCCCCCCATACATACAATCATCTTCAGGTGTTAACATTGTATATGGCTCTACCTGTCCAGTCTTGTACTGCTTATTCTCATTGTACCAGATTGACAGATCTGTGGCACTTTTATGACTTATAGCTGTATTGCTTCTTTCTTTTTTTTTTTTTTTTTTTCTTTTTTTAAGGACTTTTTGTTTATTCCCAGTTCATCACTTGCCAAAATGAATAGTGTTTGAGGTGCTATTGGAGGGAACAATAGGAACAAGTACATTAACAAAATTGTCTAATTTTTATCTTTATATGTTGAGCAGTGCTCATGGTTAACAGAAATGCCCTTCAGCTATGCACTGTTTTGGAGGGTTAGAGGGTACTCATTTGCACATAAATAGCCATTAACAGATGAATTCCCAGAGGTCCTGGGTTGCATGTTAGCAATGCCGACCTACTTATCTAGTTTAAATTTGTTTTACAGAATTATTATAATTCTACCCCTGGTACTTAAACTTTGTGATTAATGCAAGCTTCACAAAACAATTAAAGCTTAATTATACCATTTGCAATGTTCTTATTGCATTGTTATTATCACACAAAGCAAGATCCAGCAAATATTAAAAGAATTAAGAAACTGATAACCAATTGCTTTAGCTCCTTGCTGATTGTTTCACTGAAAAGAAAGACCAATTTATTCATAATAATCCTTCAAACAACACTGAATTGCAAAATGTCACTAATTGGTGATTTTGCACAAATATATCAGTTGGACGTCTAGAACATTTTACAGAGACCGATGTATCTTATTTAGTATATTCTCAGGTTTGGGGGGGGGGGTCCCATTTTGATTGTTTAGATAAAGTTGGAAACACTGTTAACTTACTGTATTTTACAAATATTTAGTATATGAATTAATGGTCCTATTAGATTGAGAAAGGGGTCTGTAATGTGCAGTGTGAGAATAAGACTGGTTTATTCTCTAAATTCCAAATTGTAGCAAACAGAAATTCCAATCTTAAATTATAAGGTAAATTAGCTGATTTGGAAAAAGTATCCAACACTGCTAAGGTCACATCTTGCTTACTCTAGCCCTCATTTTGCCACCTGAATTTTCATTCCTTCCATTTTGGAGTTAAGTGGAAAAAAAACTCAGTCTTAGAGTATAGTTTTGAAATTGAAGTTAAGTGTGTCTCTAATGTTATTTAACTATGCAGAAGTACAAACATTAGTACTAAATAATACTTTGATGTTTCCATATCTTGATTTCAAGTTTATTTTCTTGTTGCCTCTGAAAGTATACGTTAGGCTTAGGGTCATAAAATTGGGTGTCCATACAGTCTGTCTATACAAGGTACACAGAACAGACAGATTTTGGCAGGACTAAGAGTTCAAAACACAAAACCGTAGTAATGAGGTGTGACCCAAGTGAATATCTGTACAATACATATTTGTTGCACCTTCTGCAATGCTCATATCTACAATATCCTGTTATACACAGTGTGGCTGAAATGCCTCTGCCACGTATTCTAACAGACTATGGGCCCTTTAAAATGTGTGATTTATGTACTTTTGTACTCCACAAAGAGAGACCGTCCGTTAGCCCTGATTCCCTGGATGGGTGATTTTTGGATATGTCTTTCCCCGATATCGAGGCTATCAGGGGATATGACTTTGTGGGGTTTCCATGTGTTTTAGGGGTACTTTTAGGGTGTTGTTGTATTGCATGTTTCTTGTACTGATAGATAATTTAATTACCGTACCTAAAATCAGGACTGTGGTATAGAAAGTGTGACTTTGTGGAGCAAATCTAAATATCACCTAGTGTAAATATTTTTGCTTAATGGTCCTGAATTTCACATATACTGCCTTTGCAGACACTGAAAAGGAAAACAAAGTATGAACAAATCACTGTTATGGAGTTTCCTTTTTTATTAGTTTAATTTTCCAAATTGTCTGCTATGTAAGGCAAGGAGGTGTGCTACAAAAAATTTAAGCCCTTGAGTGTTATCTTTTTTTATACATCAGACACATCCGAATGATAATGACAGGTTTACCAGTGGTTGGCCTAGAACATATAAAAGCTGCTCACTGCATTTTGTTTTTTTATTCTCTGTGGTGTTTCTATATATCTTTTCTGAATTGGCACTTACGCTGTGAATCTTGTAATATAACATCATGGGAGGTTCAATGCTTTTTGTGTTCCTTTTCATAGACATGAATAAATAAATAATTTTGTACTGTGGGTAGTAGTATCCTTGAGCATGCTAATGTTTATTTAAATGTGTTTTACACCAACATACTTGGCACATAAGACATCACAGTTAAAGTCTGACGATTAATTTGTTGTAAATATTTTTTTTATTTTTTTTCCTTTACTCGGAGTGTGTGATCATTGCTAACTGCAAGGATTATCCATTCCAGTACTTGTTTCTGAGACTCTTAAACAGCTTCTTGTTTTCCGTATTTGTGTTCTCATACCGTTTTTCAATCAGCTGTAATTTCTGCGAGAAATAAAATGACAGCTTGGTTTCATGTATACCATAGCCGGCTTTGCTTGCAATCTTGTGTACTGTAGCCCATCAGAATAAGACAAATGATTTCTGAAATCCATTGGTTGTCCCAGCTCCGGGAAGATTATGCATAGACAGGCTTCAAGGGGGGAAATTTGTGGGATGCTTGGTGCATAGAGCAGGCAGCAGCACTCTAAGACAGCTGCATCCACAGTAGTATTGCTTTGATCCCATAGAATGAAAGGATAGAAGGATCAGCTCAGGTCTAAATGAGATTACAGCTGGTTCGGCTGCTTATCTGGTCTAATGCCAACTAGTGTGGCTTTGCACCTCCTAAGGGGTTTACAACAGAGACTGTTTATCAAGTATCATCAGTTTACTCAACACAAGCAGGCTAATCCTTCCCAGGCTGAGCCTGTTGTAGGATTGAGTAAGCGCCAAAGTAAAGGCTGCAGCAGCCAGGGTTTTCAGAGCCCCTTATTTTCTTATTGCTTTCTGAGGCAAATGAGAAAAAAATTGAACATTCTGAGAGGTTAATCCAATCTGGAATATTGCCAAACCTCTATTAACCCCCAGCTGCCCACCTATTGGTATTGCATCCTGCTGACAGATTGAGGATTTAGTATGTGCAAAATATACATTTGTAGGATAAAATGAAGCATACATTTTTAAGATTGTACTATACATCTGGCTACATTTTAATCTGTTTTGAAAGGGAAAAAAATACATACTTTCAAATGTTTCAGTGATCATCCTTTTTGTTTGTTTGTTTTTTTTATTTAAAAGATAGCTTACTTTCTATCGCCATGGCCAAGTTTTTCCTGCAAATGCTTTTCCAGTGAGGATTTTATATCTATATCTCAAAGTATATGATGTCTTGTCCACAGACTAGGTGCAAACCTTGTGTCTTATTTTAAGATGAAAGAAAGATGTTTTGGAAGTGATATATCATATTTATCCAGTCCAACATTAATGCTCACAGTGTTTACACACTTGTTTACAATTTTTTACTGTAACAACAATTTCTTACTAAGTTCAGTTGAGATCTCTCATACTCGAACAGTCCAATGAAGGTGTTTTTTGTGAACATAGTTGAATAATGGGTGACTAAGGTAGTTGTAAAATTGAGGAATGTGCCATCAAGTTAATGTAATGTCAAGCCTTAGAAGTAGGGATGCACTGAAATTTCGGCTGCCGGAAGTTTATGCCAAAAATGGGCCTATCCCGTTTAGTCCGGGAGATGGGGGGGGGGAGAACACTATGGGACGGGGAGGGGGGGGGAGAACACTATGGGACGGGGGATGGGGGGGGAGAACACTATGGGACGGGGGATGGGGGGGGAGAACACTATGGGACGGGGGATGGGGGGGGAGAACACTATGGGACGGGGGATGGGGGGGAGAACTCTATGGGACGGGGGATGGGGGGAGAACACTATGGGACGGGGGATGGGGGGAGAACACTATGGGATGGGGGATGAAGGGGAGAAGTAAGTGCCTCTAGTTGCTGTCAGCAAGACAGTTTACAGACTGTCACTGTAAAACGTCAATGTTTTACATTCCTTGGTTAAAAAGACCACTTCACCCATACCACTTCATTGAGATGAAGTTGCCTGGGTGTCTTTAGTGTTTCTTTAATATTTTGAGAAAGATTTTACAAGTGATGGGGCTTTTGAACAAAGCTACTATAGAGAATTTCAGCTCTGCCTGGCCACATTATTTATTGGGTGACCTAAATGCTTATGGGCAGTAATACTTTATAAAAACTTCCAGCAGCCTGGCAGTATAATTCAGACTTGAAGGTGTAGGTTACTGAGCAAAAGGCACAGACATTCTAAAGTAGGTTCCAGTTTGCTACCAGTGTCGTACGAATTTTCACCATGCAGCTGCTCCTGACTTTTACACTTGATGTTTAGTCAGCCAAAAAGCTGAAGATTGTGGAGCCAAGGGTCAGCCAATACGGAGTTCATCAGTCATATAGTTTACATACTAAAGTAGGTTGTTTTAAAAAAAAAAAAAAAAAAGTCCATTAAGTTAATACCATTGAAAAGCCCCTGGGCATGTTCCTTCATAGGGTTTTAGCTTATGAGTCGAGAAGCCAGGACACTATAAAATTTTACTTGGTTTTGTTTTAATCTGTGAATTGATAAAATGCAGCTTTTTTTTTTTTTTTTTTTAAATTCTTTATTTTGTTTGTGCATGAGGAGTTACAAGCATATATCAAGTGCCACAACAGCACACATGGATTAAGCACCAGTGTTGACAATGTGGTACTCTAAAGAAACTGCACTTTATTTAAAATGCAGCTTTAATTGTTTGTGTTACAGAAATGAAAAGAATATATAAATGGCAGTTAAGAACTGTTATTGATTTAGCAGTTTGATCCTTTTTTATGAATTATTACTTTCTTAAGAAAGACCTAAGGGCGCCATCTATCTTTTATCTCTTGGGGACCATCAGTTAAGTGTATAAAATATCTCCAATACATCCTTCTCTCTCACTTTTTGTTTTCTCAGCTGCAGTTACCTGCGCAAGCTACTTCTCTGTCAAGTTTCATTTATATAAAAAAGAACAATTAGGGAATGAAACAAAAATAGACTGCTTATAGCCCTGTTTTACTGTTACTATTCCAGACATGTGGAATTGTGCAGCAAACTCTGTGCTGCAATTATTTTATTTTCATCTGTGAATTTTCTGTCCATCAAACAGGATTTTATTTCCGCTACATTCCAATTGCAACAAGCACCATCGTAATCCTTTGATTTGCATTTGGCAAAGATAGGTTAGACGTGTGAATTAACTTTTGAGATATATTTCACTGTTGTCAGTTTATGCTATTGTCTGCTCAAATCTGATCATGGGGAAAAATGCACTTAAATATTGTTTTAAACTAATTTCAGAATATAGCTTAACATTGCATATGTACATTCCAAAGGTACACACATCTGGTGACCCAATCTTAGAAAGCAAATAACACTGTAATACATCTGGAACACAAAATTATACTTTTATTCCACCATTATAAGGGAACCCACATCCATTCGGGATGCCTGAACGAAAAAGAGGGTAGTTACTGAGTATGGTGCTGCAGAGTTACTACAGTTTTTTGTTTGTTTTTTATTACAAAATGTAATCGGTAATGGACACACACATCATTTCAGAAATTGCATTTTCAAAGTATGTATATAAATCATAAAACAACTCTTAAAATAAATTATTAATAATGAGAAAGCCTCATCCTGTGCACATTTCCCTCCAGCTCACCTATCGTGGTTTGTCACTACAGTGCTCTGTGCTATAATCCTCTAAACACCCAATCTGTGACTTTACAGGACTGTTTATACAATTTAATAGAGCAAATATAATAGTGTAGTCAGTACTTTAATGTGTGCTCTGAATTGGGTTGACCAGAAGATAAATGGAAACTGCAATGATGGTACGTTCCTTCAGATTGTTTTTAATAAGCATGTTATTTAGTTCATCAGCCTACTGCAGTAATGCTTTGAATCTGGCTCTGCCAGACAAATTTGTTAATGCTTTTTTCCCCTCCCCCCTTTCCAGGGAACATTGATTCCCCGCAGACATATCTCTATTAAACCTCTAGAAAGTCACAACTTCCAAATTAGATTAAGTAGCGAGCACGGTACTAGAGGAATCAAAGAAAATTGAGTGTATTATTGAATTCATGCCACATTGTCTGCCGAAGAGAGATGCTTTGTATGGCTGCGACGTTTGTCCTTACTGTACTAACAAAGATGTGGACGCGGTCATGTAATATAATTTTCTAAAACGCATTAGGAAATCTTTTTGCTTGTCCTACTGTAGGGGACACAGAGACCTGAGATGTTTCTGGGAATAGACTAGACTAGACATTTTATCCTTGGGTTTCACATCCTATTATCTCCTTTCTAGTTGGATTATGATCCAGTAGGTTTGTTCAACCTACTGGATTATGAGTTAACTTAGACTGTTGGGGTGATTGAAATTCAAATATTATCCTGCCAGTTTAAATAAATGGAGATATTGGAAGCAGTTCAATTGTTAAGAAAACCTCTTAAAAATGTACCAGTAAAATTATGTGGTTGTAAGGTGTGTGTTGTTTGTTTGTTTGTTTTTGTTTTTATTGTAAATGAATAAACATCATAAATAGTATTTTTGATTTAGTTTTTTCTTGTTTTATACATATATATATATATATATATATATATATTTTTTTTTTTTTTTGTTTGTTTGTTTTAGTACCTATGTGTTTTGTTTTTTCATCGGTTTACCAGAAAAAATATACATGGGTCTATATTTTGTCATTTCTTGTATCTGCAATTAACCACTTCGCTTCAGGAGGTGCTGTAGCAGACAAGACACATGCATGCTGTGAAAATGTTCAGTATGTATCGATTAGTCTATAACAATGTGAGTTATGTTCCTTTTTTTTTTTTTTAGAAGTGTCCACAGCCGTGCAGCCCAAGGACATTGGAATGCAGGTCCCCTTGCACATTCCTTGACAGTGGTGAAAGAGCGCCACCTAGCTGTGGCCGGTGCTCTCTGGAGAAATTTCTTCCCCTTTTTGAAAAGCCTAAGACTTTCACAGACGCCTCCTTCCCAGCTAGCAGACACAGTTGCAGGTCTGTACACTTTTTGTCTGCTATCTATCTTCACGAGCACCTTTTGTTTCTTGTTACTTGGCTTTTATTTTATGCACTTACGTCTCTAACCTATGAGAATCCTTGATTTGTAATTGCAAATCAAGTTTTAAATCCTTACAAATGCAAATGAACATTTAATTAAACATTTCCTGATTTTTTTTATTTTTTTTAAATCTACTTTTTATAAGTATAATTAAAGTTTGATCTCTTTTTATAATGTAAACATTTCTATATATAGTCTTACATCTTTGCACCTAACGGAAATCTGGGATAACTGTATTTTTGAACAGCCTATACCTTGCTGGCTTTGGATATGCCAAGCAGTGCCCCTTCCGAGCTCCAGCCACAACCTGTTGTATCAATGATGCAACTTTTTGGATGGGATGATATGATTACACCTCAGCTAGTGTCCCGCTATTTAAGTCATCTAATGCCAAACAGGTGAGTTTTTTCAAGTGTCCTACAAACCTTTCTTAAACTGCAGCAATCAAGGTCTGTTAACTCTTTAAGAATCAGGGTTTAGGCAAATACCTCTAGTTCAGGGGTGCCCAAAAGATAAATCCCCAGGTGTTGTAGAACTAAAACTCCCATTCTGCTTTTCATGTCTTTAAAATGACAAAGAATGATGGAAGCTGTAGTTTTAAAACATCTGGGGATCTACCTTTTGGGTACCCCTTCTCTATTTAATTTTTTATTTATTATTGCCATTTATATAGCGCCAACAGATTCCGTAGCGCTTTACAATATTATGAGAGGGGGATTTAACTATAAATAGGACAATTACAAATAAACTTACAGGAACAATAGGTTGAAGAGGACCCTGCTCAAACGAGCTTACATTCTATAGGAGGTGGGGTGTAAAACACATTAGGACAGGAATTTACAATCAAATAAGGTGGGCTGCCCTTTAGGAGAGGGCAAGAGACAGGTATGTGAGGTAAGGGTTAGTCTTGGAGGCCATAAGCTTTCCTAAAGAGATGGGTTTTAAGGCACTTCTTAAAAGATGCAAGACTAGGGGAGAGTCTGATGGCGGTAGGCAGGCTATTCCATAGGAAGGGAGCCGCCCGTGAGAAGTCCTGCAAGCGCGAGTTGGCCGTACGAGTGCGGACAACGGACAGGAGGTGGTCACGGGCAGAACGGAGAGACCGAGAAGGGACATACCTATGGATCTGTGAGGAGATATAAGAGGGGCTAGAGTTGTTCAGTTCTTTATAGGTGTGAGTTAGTACCTTGAATTGACTCCTATAGCATACAGGAAGCCAATGTAAGGACTGGCAGAGGGGTGAGGTGTGAGAGAAACGACTAGAGAGGAAAATCAATCTAGCAGCAGCATTCATTACGGACTGTAAGGGTGCAGTACGGCTATTGGGAAGACCAATCAGGAGAGGGTTACAATAATCCATGCGGGAAATTACTAGAGCATGGACAAGCTCCTTGGTAGTATCTGGTGCAAGAAAGGGGCGGATGCGGGCTATGTTTTTAAGATGGAATCTACAGGATTTGGCAACATGCTGGATGTGAGGCTCAAAGGTGAGACCAGAGTCAAGTATGACGCCAAGACAGCGCGCTTGCACGGATGGACTGATGTTGGTACCACAAACTTGGAGGGAGAGCGAAAGATGAGGATCAGTATTAGGAGGAGGAAAGACAAGGAGCTCAGTTTTTGAGAGATTGAGTTTCAGAAAGCGGGATGACATCCAGTCAGAGATGGAAGAAAGGCAAGCAGTGACACGTTTATTTTTTAGTTATGATAACTTGTTTACTGTACGTACACATATCCACCTTTCAATTGTTCAAATAATTCTAAAGCAGCACAATATTTATTACCTGTATATTCATTACGAAGTATGTTTTGTCACCTAATTAGAATTGTGTATTTAGCAGTACAATATGAATAAGTCAATAATAAGACGTAGCACAATAATAATTTTGAGGTTTTCAGTTTAAGAGAAATTGAGTTTCAGAAAGCGGGAAGACATCCAGTCGGAGATGGAAAAAGGCAAGCAGTGACACGTTGCAGGACGGCAGGGGAGAGGTCCGGGGAGGAGAGATATAGCTGGGTGTCATCAGCGTACAGGTGGTAGTGAAATCCAAAAGAGGTAATAAGTTTGCCAAGAGAGGCAGTATAAAGAGAAAATAGAAGGGGACCAAGGACGGAGCCTTGGGGAACTCCAACCGAGACAGGGCAAGGGGAGGAGGTATCATTAGAAAAGGAGACACTGAATGAGTTTATTGCATTCATGCAATATCACTGGTCCTTAAGGGGTTAAAAGGAAATAAAAAAAAAAAAGAAGCTATTATTATTTTTTGTGTGTTTCAACCAGCCATGTGTGCATATAGATATAGACCCAGGAATTATTCATGCCTTCATAATTTAATTGGTCTCCCATATTTGTTTTCATGACAAAATACTAATTTCCCCTCCTTTGGGAGTTAATTTTAAATACCTCTAAAAAGTCAAGATGTGTTTGTCTTATCTATACCAGTACTTAAATGCTGTTCCCTAATGTTGCTTAAAGCATTTTAAACTTTAGTGCAGTGCAAACTGAGCAATTTTCACACTTTGTAAGATGGGAATTAAATTATGACAGGGCTCAAAATATGAATTCAAAAGCTACCAACCAGGCTAAAAGTTACTTGCCACCTCAGAACATTGTGTGAATAAGCAGGGTTGTCTTTCATTTTCCATATATTTGTACATACAGAGGGTTTATAAGTTAAAGTGAACTGTGAATCATATCTTAAAGAATTAAGTCATAGAAATGAAAAGAACAGGAAAAGGGAGACAAGCATGTGGGAAGTTAATTAAAGAGTTATTAACAAGAATGATAGAGGGCCTTTGCATTTTACCCAGGACATACTTGAAAACGAGAGAAATCTCAATGTATCTTTCCTGGTAAAATATTTTATAAATAAATACATTTTAATTCTACTAGTATCACTTAATCTTAACCTCCAATGCATACAGTAATGTGCCTCTCAATGTACGGTCCAGAGTGAGGTCTGCTTGTTTTAGTTATCTTTCAAGAATGTTGGCACACACTGTATTGAGGGCTGACAGCCAATTTCTCATCAATAGCCAGAGAGCTTGGCCTTTTCGAACACATTCTGTTCTTAGGAGTACCGCTAGTCCAGAGGAGCAGTCTAATCATCTACAGTAGTACTGTACAACACTTCTCAATCTCAGCATTTACATTCCACAACTGCTTGTTAAGTGGGAAGAGAAGCCACAACTGAAAGGGGGAGAGAGTCTGAAGCTGCGTATCTCACCTACAAAGAAAGCAGCTAGATTGTGCTCTGCACTGCATTATCTCGCCAATGTCCAAATATACCACCACCCATAGTATGGATCTGCTTCTGAGAAGCAGAGATGGTGGGGGATCATTTCATCTCACCGGGTCTGAATTTTTACTTGCAAAACTTCAAGAAGTTTGTGGAAATTTTTAGTTCTGATCATTACAAGATTTTATACCCTGCAACATATTGGAGATCAGGAAGAGTGAGGGGGAACGAATAAGGAACGATTATCTTTTCAAAGTTTTAAATTTCTATGGCCAAATAATATTTAATACATGATACAGCTATTCAATGTCTTGGAGCTGCTATGTTCACACAATATTTAAATTTCTTAAGTTTCTGGACATTCATATCACAGTTTATATTTTGTACAGCAGAATTGAGATTGCAGTACAAATAATGCAGGTCCTGGAAGCTAATCACAGGCCTGATAACAGACATATACAGCTTTAGCAAGTGATGTCCAAGCCTCACTTTTACTGGCAGGAATTGGTTGTGTGTAGAGGGTAGTTGATCTCAAGCCAGCCATTTACTACAATTTTTAATTATAGTTTAAAGGATCACTATATTGTCAGGAAAACAGAATAGTTTTCCTGACACTATATAACCCTTAGGTCCCCCCAGGGGTTAAAACCCCTTCAGCTACTTACTTTAATCCAGCGCCGGGTTCACTCTGCGCTGGTGACCTCTACTCCCACTCCACCATCATCTCCCGACTGGAGCCGAATGCGCATGCGTGGCCAGAGCCAGCGCACGCATTAAAAACGCCCATAGGAAAGCATTTTTCAATGCTTTCCTATGGACGTTCTGCATGCTGAATGCAATTTTCGCATTCAGCGTCGCAGAAGCGCCTCTAGCGGCTTTCAGGAAGACAGCCATTCGAGGCTGGATTAACCCCTTAAGGACACGTCATGTGTGACATGTCATGATTCCCTTTTATTCCAGAAGTTTGGTCCTTAAGGGGTTAAGCTGAAGTGGTCTGTGTGACTATAGTGGTCCTTTAAGGCTGGCTCAGATAGGCAACCATTTTGTGGGATCTAATCAAAATAAAATTGTGTGATATTTACAACAATAATGCTGGGTCCAGGGCCGCCATCAGGGGGTGACAACCATGACGGTTGTCACGGGCCCGGCTGCCCTGGGGGGCCCGGACTGCTCTGGCAGTCCTGGGCCCCACTTTCCCTCTCTGCACACATAGATAGTGAATATCGCTATCTATGTGTGCAGCCGCGGGCCCCCGGCTCCCTGTTACCGCAGAGGGGGCCCAGGCAGCAAACTGCTTCTCCTCTTCTCCTCTCTGCTAATAACTCTCGCGAGACCCGGTTGCCATGGCAACGCTCCGCGGGTCTCGCGAGAGTTATTGGAGGAGAGAAGAGAAGCTGTGTGCTGCCTGGGCCCCCTCTGTGGTAACAGGGAAGCCGGGGGGCCCCCCACCGGACCACCAGGGATGGAATCCCCCCCCCCCCACCGGACCACCAGGGATGGAATCTCCCCCCCCCCCCACCGGACCACCAGGGATGGAATCTCCCCCCCACCGGACCACCAGGGATGGAATCTCCCCCCCCCACCGGACCACCAGGGATCATGGAATCTCCCCCCCACCCTGGACAAAGGTAAGCAGGGAGGGGGGAGAAACCATTTAATTAAATTAATTTTTTTTTAAAAATGTTTGTGAAAATGCCCCTTCCTCCCCCTCCCCTTTCCCCTCCCCCCCAGATTGCACATTTACACACACACTGCATACACTGACACAACACACACACACACACACTGCATACACTGACACAACACACACACACACTGCATACACTGACACAACACACACACACACTGCATACACTGACACAACACACACACACTGCATACACTGACACACACACACTGCATACACTGACACAACACACTCTGCATACACTGACACAACACACTCTGCATACTACATTCATTACACTGACACACTCTGCATTCACTACACCCTAACACACACTCTGCATTTATTACACACTAACACACACTCTGCATTTACTAAACTATGCACACACTCTGCATTTACTAAACTATGCACACACTCTGCATTTACTAAACTATGCACACACTCTGCATTTACTAAACTATGCACACACTCTGGATTCACTATACTGACACACACTCTGCATTTACTACACTAACATACACTCTGCACCAACTGTACACACAGCATCCACTACACAAACATCCTGTATTCACAGTACACACTCTACATCCACCACAAATTGAAACACTCTGCATTCACTATACACAGACACTGCGTCTAATACACACACTACAGACACTGCATCCACTAGACACATTTCATCTAGTACATACAAACACTACATCCACTACACAAACACACACTGCATCACTGTACACACACTACATCCACTACTCAAACACTCTCTGCATTCACTACACATTAACACTCTGCATCCGCTACACACTAACACACACTCTGCATCCGCTACACACTAACACACCCTCTGCATTCACTACACATTAACACACTGCATTCACTACACTAACACACACTCTGCATCCGCTACACACTAACACACTCTGCATCCGCTACACACTACACACCCTCTGCATTCACTACACATTAACACACTGCATTCACTACACTAACACACACTCTGCATCCGCTACACACTAACACACACTCTGCATTCACTACACATTTACACACACTCTGCATTCACTACACATTTACACACACTCTGCATTCACTACACATTTACACACACTCTGCATTCACTGCACTAACACACACACTACATTCATTACACTGACACTCTGCATTCATTACACACTAACACACACTCTGAATTCACTAAACTATGCACACACTCTGGATTGTGTACACACAGCATCCACTACACAAACATCCTGTATTCACAGTACACACACTACATCCACCACAAATTGAAACACTCTGCATTCACTATACACAGACACTGCGTCTAATACACACACTACATCCACTACAGACACTGCATCCACTAAACACATTTAATCTAGTACATACAAACACTACATCCACTACACAAACACACACTACATCACTGTACACACACTACATCCACTACTCAAACACACTCTGCGTTCACTATACACACTGCATCCGCTACACAAACATACACTCTGCATTCACTGCACAAACAGTATCTAATACACACAAACACTACATCCATTACACACATTCTAATTCACTTCCACTATACACACCACATTCAGTCCTGCATCATTGTCAGCGGACTAGGTAGGGTGTGGGCGGGCCCGGGAGGGAGGGGGCGGGAGGGGGGCCCAGACCTTGTGCTTTGTCAGGGGCCCCACAATTTCTGATGGCAGCCCTGGCTGGGTCTACTTACAGTCATGTCTAAAAGGGGTGCCCATCGAGGGTTAAATGGTCAATATATATCAAGCACGGCAAAACTATCCTTTCAGATATTTAAAAACAATGCAGACTCGTAGTGCAGTATATATAACATTCTTGTTATAAAAACGCTTAGAACACCTACTAAAATAAGTGGTGAGGATACCCTGTATGAGGAAACACACAAATGTACATACAATTGGAGTGAAGGGAAGCATCCTATAAAAAATGGTAATGTTTTAAAATCTGCCTGAAAGTTTGCTGTTCTTGCACAGCTCTCATAACTGGAGTTATTAGAAAGGCTGCCTACTCTTGTCTTCCTCTACTTACACTACACATTGAGTATCAGGTGCATATTTTTTCATTTGTAGTTCTATCTTGCCACTCACAAGATGGTGTCATACCATCTATAATCTTGATAGTACAATGTCCTAGTTCTCTACCACCATGGCAGATTTAAAACGATATGTACTGTATACGTACACAAAAAAAAAAAAAAAAAGTAAAACTATCAGTATTCAACTACAGTTACTTTGGGGAGAAAATCCTTGGGTCCTGGTATTCATGTGGATGTTACTTTGACATGTACCATAAACCCATAGATTGTTGCAGGACACTTAAACCCCTTAATGGCAATACTGTCACCTGGTGGCAGTGGCCCCTTTCAGCAGGATAATGCATCCTGCCACACTACAAAATTTGTTCAAGAACAGTTTGAGGGTCATGACAAAGAGTTTGAGGTGTTCTCCAGATCTCAATTCGATTGAGTAACTTTGGGATGTGCTGAAACAACAAATCTAATCCATGGAGGCCCCACATTGCAATTTGTAGGATTTAAAGGATCTGCTGCTAATGTCCTGGTGCCATGCAACAGGATATGTTCAGAAGTCTGATGGAGTCTGTGCATCATAGCTGTTTCCCAGCATGAGAGGTACCTACACGATATTAGGAAGGTGGTTTTAATGTAGTGGATGATCAGTGTGTATGCATGTATGCAGAGCCAGATAACCACTCTTGTGCTGCAATTTCATTGTTAATGCAACTCACAAGCATGAAGTTGGTTCCTGCTTGCAATTGAGGCTTGGTGTTACTTGTGGAGAACAAACCAATAGTTCTGATGGGGTAAAAGTGATTGAAAGCCATTTTTCCTGCATCTTCATGAGTTGTTTGAAAGATACTATATACAGCAGACATACATATCCCTCAAGGAATCCATGTATAAAGTGGAATAAGTGAGGCAAATCTCATTTGCATATGCACTCCCAGAATTCCTTGCAGTAGTGATTGTACTGCAAATGCAAGTTTTCTGTGGCAAAAGAAAGTTTTATGGCATGTTAGTACATTTACTATGGTAAATATATATGGATTTGTAAATTAGGATTAGCATTAAAATTGTCATTCACCCAATCCACACATGTATTAACACCCCCTAAATATCTTAGTTCTCCCCTAATCTGGGTTATAATAAACTCACAATCCACATCCTATTGGTAATCCTCTGCTACTCTGCCTCTTCTTACCAACACACTAATGTTTTAATTTGAGTTGTTTCACGTTTTACTTTTTTCCTGTATTCTGAGCCTGTTTTCTGTGCTCTAAGCTTAAACCACGTTGAGATGCAAACATTAGATGCAAACATTATATTTTTGTGCCACTTAAGTCCCAAAATTCCATATGCCAGCAACAAAATGCATTATTAGCTTTAGGACTGCAATGCAGGTATGTTGTGGTTAACTGAATGGAGCACTGTATTTTGGAGTGGGTTCTAATTATTATTATTATTATTATTATTATTATGCCATGGACATTTAAAAGGTGACTAGAAGCTCCATTACTACTTCAGTGCTTTGAAGTGATCATAATAGTCTGTATGTGCAGCTTTTCAATATTAAAGTATATTCAACAGTTCAATTCAGCCAGTCTGAACGCCAAGATTGTTTTTGTGAAAACACTCTGACATCCAGGGCATTGCAATCTTTTAATAAGGTTTGTTTATGTTAGCAGGTAGTGTTATTTGACGTTAAAGGCAGGACTGTGTGTTTGATTCCTATTTATTCTCATAAGATTCACCTAATTCTAGAACACCAGAAACCTGTAATTTCCCTCACTATTGTAATGGAATTGCACTGAGAGGAAATTACAGCTTTGTTACAATCATTTAACCATGAAAAATGGCCACATCATTATTTCTTAGAAAGTAATCTATTTTCAGATACACAGTGTTAAGTTTTTGCATTTTTGTTTTTTTCTTTCTTTTTTAACCTGCTTAGGTTATGTGATAGCATTATAAGAAGATTTTGTCAATAAAAGTAATTTGTTTGTTTTGGTTTTTTTCTTCGCTTTATAACCCTGTTACATTTGATATTCCTTTTTGGTTTGTTTTAAATATATTAGGACCTTGATAGAAGCCCTTTCTGGCATTGGTTTTTCATCGTATCAAGCACTGACACTTCGAGCATGGATTAGATGCGTATTGCAAATGTTTATCGATCAGCCAGTTGGTGCAGTGATAAGAACAGACTCTGAACAGAGTGAGTATTACACACATCCATTAATTACTGTGTATCACTGGTATCAGGCATTTTGTTTGTATGCTTATATGTCAGTAAGACAAACATTATTTTGGAGGTGGTTACAATTTATTTATTTTACAAAGTGTTTGCATTTTTTTGTTTCCCCCTCACATATTTTAACATATTTATTAACAGATTTTGGCATTCAGTATTACTAGTGAGTCAGTTGTTGTACTAAAGGGAGCTATGTGCAGGAATATAGCCAAATGTTAATGCTTCACATCACAAATTCATGGTGTTCTCACTAAGAGCCTCAAAAAAACATTAGCAATGTTGTCTACGTCCTCACTGGCCAATGTAAATCAACTGTTTTAAATATCTCTCTCTCTCTCTCTCTCTCTCTCTCCTTTAACAGCCTCAGTACTCACAGAGCAGCTTAGAGAAATAACCAGATTAGCATTCAAGCTTCCAGAGGTGGGAAGCATCTTATCCAAAGGGCAGATTGAACCAAAATGTTACAAACAAGACCCCAAGAGCGCACTTCTACAATTCATTAAGGTAAAAAAATATATAGAATTTATGCAGAGCTTACGCATAACAAAAATATGTGCGCATGATATTTGCATATGTGTATACAAAAGCAGAATTTGACTCAAAATTTAGTGCCATATGACGCTTGCCCTGAAACAAATATATATTACTTTTAGGTGGAATATGCATATGCCTTAATTTGTAAATTGTGTGGTTTTATTTCCTCTCTTTAGGCAGCTGGTGTAACCTATTGTGGCTTGCAAACTCTTGCAGATAAGTCATCTATGGTGTCAAAATGCCTGGAATACATTGGGGATATCCTAAAATATGTAAAACCGTACCTCTCTAAAAAGGAACCCGTGGAAGGCCTGCAGATCACTTACAAAACCATAGGTAAAAAAACAATAAACAAATATGGAGTTAAAGTTACACAAGCTTTGCACCTATTGCAGCATGTTTCTGATTTGTTTTATAGGATGCCTTGTGAGGCACTGGGCATTAATACTGGCTACTTCCAAAGCCCAGCAGCTTCTGTTCCGTATCATTGATTCCTTGCTCTTGCCACATGCCTTGTTCCAGCAAGATAAGAGTTTGCCAGCATCCTTGCTTTCTGCTATAAGAGAGAGCCTCCCACTTTTTCTGCAGGTAAAGACCCAGAGACTGTTTGTTTATTTCTGTTAATTACAGTTCAAAGTGGGCTTGTTTCTAGCCTCACAGCTTTATGTATAAAATGCCACAGTATAAAAAAGGAGTACATGTAAATATTAAATGTTTTAACTTACTATTTGGATTACGAACAGAAATATTAATAGTATTTAGAACTATTAAAAAACACTAACCCCCGACATATGTTTCACTTTCATCCATATTTAGGCACATCATTATGTTTTTATTATTATTATTACCCTGGAAATACTTGAAAATGAGAGAAATCTCAAAGTATCATTCCTGGTAAAAATATTTTATAAAGTAAATAAATACTTAACTTATTATTGCCTTCATTGATGAGGCTTTCAATCGTTTAATTTTATTCAATTTTACCTGTAAAACATTTTCTTTGGATTCTGTGGACACGAGAACAACTTTAGCCTAATGAATCAGTTTTGGTGTTTAGGTCATGCCCCTTTAGTCTCACTGCGTAATTCTCTGCCATTTAGAAATTAATCACCTTGTTTATACAGCGCTAGTAACACCTCCCTGCATGTAAAGTGCACAGCCTTCCTAAACACTTACTGAAAGGTGTACAATCTAGAATGTATTATCTCCTGCTCTGTTAATAGCTTCCTAGACAATGTGGGAGCCTCCTGTGTGTGATTAAAGTTCAACTTACAGAGCAGGAGATAACTTGCTTTAGAAGTTTTTAACATATCATTGAAAATTAAACCCTTTTTGTGCAGGCTGTGTGAGTCTCAGCCAAGGTGTGGCTAGAGCTGAATGGACAGATACAAAAGTTATTTAAATCCTAAATATTAGATAATTGAGCAGTAAGACTGAAAGAGGATACATGATACACCGAAACTCCTTCATTAAGTTAAAGTTGTTCTTGTGCCTATAGTGTCCCTTTAAATTAGGTTGATATATAATCTGACTTAGAAGAATAACAAACTTAAAGCACACATGAAGAAGCATCATTTACAAGATGTTTTGTTTGCTTGCTTTTTTTTTTTTTTTTTTTTTTGTGAAGCGAAAGCCCTTGTTTTTGTTCACTCTAGGACAGGAAGTGACTTCATTAATCCCTGATTTTCTTTATTGGTTGGCTTTGTCATCTACTGCACCAATCAAATTATCTTAAAATTTCCACTCGCTGTTAGCCATTGGTATGTGAAAATTCAGGCCTGGTAAGTGTGCTATCAACCCTACCGCCTTGCAGTGGCAAGAAACATTTAAGGCCTGGGTAGTAGTGTAGAACTTAAAGTGTTAAAGGGGCACTATAGTCAGGGCCGTCTTTAACACGGGGCAGCTACCCCGGGCCCAGTTACTCCTGGGGGGGCCCAAAGTAGCTGCCCCGTGGCCCCACCGCCCATTGCCTGCATAAAAAAAATTCCCATGTATGTCTGTGTGTCTGTCTGTCAATAGGTCTGTGTGTCTGTCTGTCAGTAGGTCTGTCTGTGTGTGTCTGTCTGTCACTAGGTATGTGTGAGTCAATAGGTCTGTCTGTGTGTGTGTGTGTGTGTGTGTGCGCCATTATGTCTGTCAGGTCTGTCTGTGTGTGTGTGCGCCATTATGTCTGTCAGTAGGTCTGTGTGTGTGTGTGCCTTTATGTCTGTCAGTAGGTCTGTGTGTGTGTGTGTGTGTCTGTGTGTGTGTGTGTCTGTCAGTAGGTCTGTGTGTGTATCAATGTGTATCTGCATGCTGTCTTTGTGTGTTTCGGTGAATCTGCATGTGTGTCAGTGTGTGTATATGTGTCTGTATATTTACATGTTTGCCATTGTGTATATCTGTGTGTCTGCATATGTTTCAGTGTGTGTTTGTGTGTGTGTATATATATATGTGTGTGTGTGTGTGTGTGTGTGTGTGTGTGTGTGTGTGTGTGTGTGTGTGTGTGTGTGTGTGTGTGTGTGTGTGTGTGTGTGTGTGTGTGTGTGTGTGCATACATCTCAGCATTCACACACTAACACTAACAAATACACCCCTGCATTCAAACTCCAACACTACGTAAAAACACACGTCTGTGTTACAGCCCAAAATTAAAATGTAAACACACCCCTGCATTCAAAAACCAACACTAGACATAAATACATGCTTGCAAGTACGCCAACACCACATACATACATATTCCATACAAAAACCTGCTTACATTCAAACACACAAAAATAGCTTAGTGCTAAATACAAACCTTCAAACATGGGTAAAAGGTAGAGCCCCAGTTATCAATGCATTGCTGGAGTTGCACGACAGATGGGATCTACCTTTTAATCACCTGTGCGATAGGGAGGCCCAAAAAAATTCTTGCACCTCTCCACTTTAGGTCCGCCACTGTGTTGGTGTGGAGGACGTGATTGCACGGCTGGGGAAGGGTGACAGGTTCCAGGAGGCCCAAGTAAATGCTTTGCCCAGGGTCCAATCAATATTAAAGACGGCCCTGACTATAGTCACCAGAACAACTACAGCTGCTTGTTGTTGTTGTGGTAATTATAGGTATTCCCTGCAGGTATTTTCATGTAAACACTGTTTTTACATTACTGCCTAGGGACACCTCCAATAGCAGTCACACAGACGGTCACTAGAGATGCTTCCTAGGTCGGTGCTGCACAATACACATTTGTATTCCTGTCACTATAGTGTTTCTTTAAGCCCTAACTTACAGGGTCCTTCTTCATGTATTTATTACTGGATCAGTGATAACTGGAGCCTTGTATGGCAATACACCATCTTGTTTTTAATTTAGTATGTATAACACTGAGAAATAAAATGTGTCTATATATAGGTCTGTGTAGATGTGGGGAGAAAAAAACTTTTTTTTTTTTAAATTCTGTTTTCTATTTTCAGGGTCTGTCCATAATAGCCAGTCAGTCTCAATCACAAGGTGCCTATGTGAAGCAACAGCTAAAAACAATTATTCAGCAATATTTTGGGAGATTCCTTCCCAGTGCTCCATCTGTTTCCGTCACAGGGAACCACCCCATGGTTTTAGCAGTATGTGATCCCGCTCAGAGCACACACATTGTGCATCTTAGAAGGACAGTTATGCAAATCTTAAGGTATTGGTATCATTACTGCTACTAATAAAGAGTATACAAAATCTGTTAAAATAAAGTTCTTCCAGACTGTTGCTGTGTAGCTTATAAAGTTAGATTTGTGTGCGTATAGTGCAACCAGAAAGTGTTCAGACTCCATCATTTAATTCACATTTTTCATGTTACAGTCATGCTACAATTGTTTAAATTTTTCACATCAAACTACACTCAATACCCCAATACAAGGCAAAAAAATATATATTTTTGAAAACATGCGCATATATATTTGAGTGAAAAACAAAAATAATTTCAAATTGGCATAAGTATTCAGACCTGTTGCCATGACACTTAACATTTAGCTCACATGCATCACATTTCTCTGGATCTTTGAGATGTTTCTACACTTTGCTGTAAGATATATAGCACACACAATAGTGTAATACAGTTAATATCACTAAACAGTATAAGATATGCAGATGTGGTACTCACAAACGTGGAGCCAAGTATATGTGGCTCTCACTCGAAGCGCCTTGGGACTTTTTATGGAAGGATGTCCCTCTCCTAGCTGGATCACTGGTCCCACTTGATCTCCAGGATAGTTAGAAGCTGGATAGGTATGCCCGGTTGTATGGTAAAAACAAAAGGGTTCCACTCTCCAATACTTGGTGTAGAAAGATGGCATAAACAGCCAAAAATATTTATTCAAACAATATCGGTAAAATCACAATAAAAATAAAGAAAACGTTTCTATTAAAATCACAATAATACGAAATATATCCAGCTATTTGGTGCAGGATAGAATAATAGCCCCTGAAAGGGGCGAAACGCGTTTCGGACTTGACTCTTAGCCATTGGGCTATTATTCTATCCTGCACCAAATAGCTGGATATATTTCGTATTATTGTGATTTTAATAGAAACGTTTTCTTTATTTTTATTGTGATTTTACCGATATTGTTTGAATAAATATTTTTGGCTGTTTATGCCATCTTTCTACACCAAGTATTGGAGAGTGGAACCCTTTTGTTTTTACCATACAACCGGGCATACCTATCCAGCTTCTAACTATCCTGGAGATCAAGTGGGACCAGTGATCCAGCTAGGAGAGGGACATCCTTCCATAAAAAGTCCCAAGGCGCTTCGAGTGAGAGCCACATATACTTGGCTCCACGTTTGTGAGTACCACATCTGCATATCTTATACTGTTTAGTGATATTAACTGTATTACACTATTGTGTGTGCTATATATCTTACAGATTCTCCAGAAGTGTGATTTTCCACCTATTGTATGTATTAATTATGTTATTTTGAGTGGTGTGAGGGGTTTTCCCACTCAGGTGGCTTGTAGCATTTTGGCTACCACACTTGTTCACATTGGTTTTATTGTATACACTCTCTGTTTTGTATGTTTCTACACTTTGATTGGCACACACATGTCTATTTAAGGTATTGCACCTGTAAATGCATATCCGAGCAAAATCAAGAACACCTCAATGGTGTTGGCAGCAAAATGTTTTAGGGTACTTTTCAGCAGCTGGGACTGTGAGACTTCTTAATGAAAATGTGGTTTAAAGCACTTAAGACCTCAGACTGGGTCAAAGCCAAGGCAACAAGAGTGGCTTAGGGACAACTTTGTAAATGTCTATGCATGACCAGCCGGAATCCTGACTTGAACCCAACCTAACAAGTCTGGAGAGTCCTGAAAATGACTGACCACCTACAGTCCCCATCCAACTGACAGAGCTTGAGAGGATCTGCAAAGATGAATTGAGAAATTACCCAAATCCAGATGTATAAATCTTTATCGCTCCTCTGCCAAACTTTACTATTGGCACAGTGCAGTCAGGCAGGTAACGTTCTCCTGGCATCCGCCAAGCCCTGATTCTCCCATCAGACTACCAAACAGAGAGGCGTGATAAGCCACTCCACAGAACACATTTCTGGTGGGGTGCTTTACACCACTCGATCCGACGCTTGGCATTGCACTTGGTAAAGCAAGCAGCTGCTCAGCCATGGAAACCCATTCCATGAAGCTCCTGATGCACAGTTTTTGTGCAGATATTTATGCCAGTGCAGATATTAATGCCAGTGGAAGTTTGGAACTCTTAAGCTAAGGAATCAGCAGAGCATTGGCGACCTTTACACGCCATGTGCTTCAGTACTCTGTGACCCCACTCTGTGGTCTTCTTTGCTGAGTGGCTGCTGTTCATAAAACATAGAAACATAGAATGTGACGGCAGATAAGAACCATTCGGCCCACCTAGTCTGCCCAATTTTCTAAATACTTTCATTAGTCCCTGGCCTTATCTTATAGTTAGGATAGCCTTATGCCTATCCCACCCATGCTTAAACTCCTTTACTGTGTTAACGTCTACCACTTCAGCTGGAAGGCTATTCCATGCATCCACTACCCTCTCAGTAAAGTAATACTTCCTGATATTATTTTTAAACCTTTGTCCCTCTAATTTAAGACTATGTCCTCTTGTTGTGGTGGTTTTTCTTATTTTAAATATAGTCTCCTCCTTTACTGTGTTGATTCCCTTTATGTATTTAAATGTTTCTATCATATCTCCCATGTCTCGTCTTTCCTTCAAGCTATACATGTTAAGATCCTTTAACCTTTCCTGGTAAGTTTTATCCTGCAATCTATGAACCAGTTTAGTAGCGCTTCTCTGAACTCTCTCTAAGGTATCAATATCCTTCTAAAGATAGTGTCTCCAGTACTGCGTACAATACTCCAAGTGAGGTCTTACCAGTGTTCTGTACAATGGCATGAGCACTTCCCTCTTTCTACTGCTAATACCTCTCCCTATACAACCAAGCATTCTGCTAGCATTTCCTGCTGCTCTATTACATTGTCTGCCTACCTTTAAGTCATCAGAAATAATCACCCCTAAATCCCTTTCCTCAGATGTTGAGGTTAGGACTCTATCAAATATTCTGTACTCTGCCCTTGGGTTTTTACGTCCAAGATGCATTATCTGTCACTCAGCCACTGCCTTACCCGTTCAACAATATTGGAATCCAAACTTAAAGATTGCAGTTTATTGATAAGCCTTATATGTGCAACAGTGTCAAAAGCCTTACTGAAATCTAGGTAAGCAATGTCTACTGCACCACCCTGATCTATAATTTTAGTTACCCAATCAAAACAATCAATAAGATTAGTTTGGCATGATCTCCCTGAAGTTAATCCATGTTGTCTCTGATCTTGAAATCCATGTGTTTTTACATGTTCAACAATCCTATCCTTTAACATGGTTTCCATCACTTTCCCCACTACTGAAGTAAAGCTTACTGGCCTATAGTTGCCCGACCTTTCTTGTGAATGGGCACAACATTCGCCAACTTCCAATGTTCTGGGACTACTCCTGTTATCAATGATTGGTTAAATAAATCTGTTAATAGTTTTGCTAGTACACCACTAAGCTCTTTTAATAGCTTCGGGTGTATTCCATCATGTCCCATTGACTTATTTGTCTTTACTTTTGACAGTTGAAATAGAACCTCTTCCTCTGTAAACTCATGTGTAATAAATGACTCATTTATCCTTTTTCTTAACTGAGGTCCCTTTCCTTCATTTTCATCTGTAAATACCGAACAAAAATATTCATTGAGGCAGTCAGCTAGACCTTTATCCTCTTCTACATACCTTCCTTCTTTTGTTTTTAATCTAACTAATCCTTGTTTTACTTTCCTTTTCTCATTTATGTATCTAAAAAAAGTTTTGCCCCCCTTTTTTACTGGCTGTGCTATTTTCTCTTCTGTGTGTGATTTGGAAGCTCTTATAACTTGCTTAGCCTCTTTCTGCCTAATCTTATAGATCATTCTGTCTTCCTCACTCTGTTTTTTTTTTTTATAATTATTAAATGCTAACTTTTTGTTTTTTTTACTATTTTGGCCACATCTGCGGAGTACCACAGTGGTTTCTTGAATTTTTTGCTTTTACTGACGAGCCTAATGCAATTTTTTGTTGCCTTCAGTAGTGCAACTTTTAAATAATCACATTTCTCTTGGACTCCATTTAAATTGCTCCAGTCTGATAATAACTCCTTTAAACATATTCTAATTTTAGAAAAGTCTGTTTTTCTAAAGTCTAAAACTTTTATTTTTGTGTGGTGTGACTCAGTCACTGTCCTTATATTAAACCACACTGACTGATGATCACTCGATCCTAAACTTTCACCTACAGTAATATTGGATACCAAATCTCCATTTGTTAACACTAAAACTAGTATGGCCTCTTTACGAGTTGGCTCCTCAACGACTTGTTTTAGAGACAATCCCAGTGGGGAGTTTAGAATATGTGTGCTCCTGGCACAAGCAGCTATTTTTGTTTTCCAATTCACATCAGGAAGATTAAAGTCACCCATGATGATAACTTCCCCCTTCATTGCCATTTTAGTTATTTCCTCAACTAGTAGATTATCTAACTCTTCAATTTGTCCTGGAGGCCTATAAATCACACCTACACAAGTTACTGTGTGATTACCAAATTCTAACATAACCCAAACGGACTCTATGTTCACCTCATTAACTTTTATTAGCCTAGATTTTATGCTAGATACAAAAAATAGGGAAAAAAGGAAGAAGCATCCCTGAACAGAAAGTAAATCCCATCAAAACCAGTACCCCCAGTAGAGCACTATATCAAACCTTGCAAGAAAGACTGTATCTCAGACAAGGTACAAAAAAATAATAAAGTTTTAATAATAATAAAATATATTAGAAAACTAAATACCAAGTGTCTAAAATACACCAGACTGTTTAACCTATGGATATGGAAAAGTACTGAGTAATACAATTCCAGCTCAATTCCACACAAACTAGAAGTGTTGTAAATTGATACTTTGCAAGTAAATCACAAAGTGGCAGAGTGGCTAGTACAAAATATAGCAACATAGGTAACAAAAGTATCAACTCATAATAATAAAAAATAGCTGAAATATACTCACATTGGTCCAGATAGATAGTCATGGACATGAAAGAACCCTTGAATCTTCTATATACCCAATTTCTATGCAAAAAATACTTCAAAATCCTATTGACTGATAAACTCACTCAGACTGAAATAGCCTTATAAATATCACACAAAGTGAGCAAATCGAAAGGACAGGAAGAGGTAGATAAATGAAAATTAAAGTAAGAAGTGGTATAGAGGATTCTCACAACTCCATATAAAGTATATATATCACAAAAAACAGAGACTCAGCCGGCAAAATAGAATCCCTGCATAGGTGTAGCGTGTTAGGTTCTAACAGGCTACCTAGAGACAGTCTGTAAAGCGTCAAAAAACACCCACAGCCCGACTCACGTTTCGGCGATAATAATCGCCTTTCTCAAGGGCACGAGTAAGCAAAGAAGATCCCCTTACCTCCTTCTCCTTATGTAGACCTGCCGCCAAAACCCACTTTCAATTAGTGGGCTGTGTCGCTCTTTGAACCGCCAATACGGTTCAGCAGTGGGAGGTCCCAAAAATCGGCACTTAGCCAAATTACAAGAGAGGCGCATGCGTGTAGGAATCTCGCCCCGCATGCGCGCGCAGCGCCCTTCAGCACGACAGTATAACTGCATCCTCAATTGATTCCACCAGGTGCCCCCTAGGGGTAAATTGTTGAACTGTATAACACTCTCTATTTCTCAAACACAAAACACACGATGTTTTAGATTCATTAAAGTGTACATGCTCAATTGACACTATAGGAATAGTGTAAATAATCAGTAATAGATAGTAACCTGGGGAAGAAGTAGAGAAGGAAAGGTAGGGGACATACAATAACAAAGTAATAAACAGGCAGGTGAAATTAAAAGTATATCAAACAAACAACAAAGGATCACAGTGAACCCAATGGTCTTTCAAAGTAGATTTTATGCTATCCTTCACATACAGGGCCACCCCTCCCCCTTTCCTGCCTTCCCTGTCTTTTCTATATAAAGAGTACCCTGGTATTGCTATGTCCCAGTCATTTTTCTCATTATACCATGTCTCAGTAACAGCGACTAAAGCTACACTATCAGTTGCCATTATTGCCACAAGTTCATGGATCTTATTCCCTAAACTGCGAGCATTTGTAGACATGACTCTAAGCTTATCATTTTTTAACACACTTACTACAGGCACCTTCTGTCCTTGTTTTGGGGGACAGTTGGATTGATGTTTTATCACCCTTTTGCTCCCCCCCCCCCCCCCCCCCCCCCATCTAGTTTAAATACATCCTAGCAAAACCTCTGAACTGCTCACTGAGAACATTTGTTCCCTTTTGAGAAAGATGCAAACCATATTTTTTGTACAGTTTATTTCCATTCCAAACAGAGCTACCATGAGAAATAAAGCCAAATCCTTGCTCCCGACACCTTCACCAAGCCACAAGTTAAAGTCCCTAATACGCATCCGCCTGTCGTTCTGAGTGTTATGCACAGGCAGAACTTCAGAGAATGACAGTGTGGAAGCAACCTGCCGTATATCATTGGCAAAAACACTAAAAACTTCCTTAACCTCTGAAACCTTATTGCAAGCCAAGTCATTTGTCCCTAGATGGACAAGTACATCCAATTCCTCTTCCTGCTTTGCTTGCTTAACAAATTACAGATCCGTCTCCTGTCTCTGTGAGCAGTAGCTCCGGGAAGACTCCTCACAAGACCACCATTGTCCATCTCCACACCTCTTATGATGGAATCCCCCAACAACAACTGCTTTCTATTAGGCCTCACCATAGTCTCCAAGCCTCTCTACACAACACCACTAGCCTTAGTGCCTCTCTCCACAACACCACTAGCCTCAGTGCCTCTCTCCACAACACCACTAGCCTCAGTGCCTCTCTCCACAACACCACTAGCCTCAGTGCCTCTCTCCACAACACCACTAGCCTCATTGCCTCTCTCCACAACACCACTAGCCTCAGTGCCTCTCTCCACAACACCACTAGCCTCTGTTGCTCTCTCGACAACACCACTACCCTCGGTGCCTCTCTCCACAACACCACTACCCTCAGTGCCTGTCTCCATAACACCATTACACTCTGAAAGTGCAGAAAATTAATTATGTAGAGCAACAGACTGTGCAATATGCCTTTTAAACACAACTCTAAGTCTACCAGATCCTACAGTGATCCATCTGCCATTCCTAGTATGTCTCTGCGGCAGTGACTTTGCAGCAGTTCCAGCCTGAGTTTGTTTACCAGATAATTTACAAATCTTAGACTTCAAAAACACAATCTCCTGCCGCAAGATAGAGAACTGTCTACAGATTAGACAACAACCAAACCTCCAAAAAGTGGAACGTGAAACAAATGCATAGCAACTATTACACTGAACTAAGTCTGCCATTCCAATGAGGTGAATAATTTAAATCAAAGGAATCTTAACTTTTTATTTATCCTCCTGAATACCTCAGATTACCTCCAGTTTCTCTCCAGAATATCTCCAACCACACACTTAGAAGCAACACTTAGATGAAGCAACCAAGCTCTATTAGCCAAGCTAATGACAACAGCCCTTATATACTCCTAAAATCACCTCCCACTAGGAATGTTTAACACCTGGGTAGGCCTCTGCTTATTAGCAAACAATAGCTAATTTACACAGCAATCAATAGCAAGTAGCTACCTAATCCAATCAAAGGCCTTATAATTACCAACAGGAAATCAAACCTTGTGCAATCAGTAACCTTTTCCTACAGATGAATCTTACCTGTAACAGTAAAAAAGAAAACTCTTAGCACAACTCTTAGACAGTTGAAGCTTCTGTAAAACTCTCCAGAATATCTCCAACCACAGACACTTAGAAGCAACATTTAGATGAAGCAACCAAGCTATATTAGCCAAGCTAATGACAACAACCCTTATATAACTCCTAAAATCACCACCCATTAGGAATGTTTAACACCTGGGTAGGCCTCTGCTTATTTGCAAACAATAGCTCATTTAAACAGCAATCAATAGAAGTAGCTAACAAATCAAATGCCTTATAATTACCAACAGGAAATCAAACCTTGTTCAAGCAGTAACCTTTTCCTACAGATGAATCTTACCTGTAACAGTAGAAAAGAAAACTCTTAGCACAACTCTTAGACAGTTGAAGCTTCTGTAAAACTCTCCAGAATATCTCTAACCACACACTTAGAAGCAACACTTTAGATAAAGCAACCAAGCTATATTTAAAAGCTTTCCCTTTTCAATAATACCACTTGCAGATGATGGTGGAATATCTAGCAGGGATGACATTTCATGAACTGACTTATTGCAAGTGGCACCCTATCACAATACAACACTTGAATTAACAGCCCATTTTTTTCACAACTGTTTGTAAAAGCTAGGTGCTAGGTGCTCGATTTTATACATTTGTGGTAATGTATCTGATTGAAACTCCTGAATTCAGTAATTGAGAGATGTGTCCCAATACATTTGTCCATATAGTGTATATATAAAATATACAAATCTCAAAGTGCACCTTCCTTGATATTTAGATATTTAGTACTGTTGTGCATCACCTGCAAATCTTATGTTGGACTTTTAAAAGCCCCCCTTGGGCACAGAAACTTGGGAAATCATGTCAAAATGTCTCAGAGAGCCTTCAACTTCCAGACCAGAAGCAACACCATGCTGACGAGACCCAGAAGGACGAAACTGTACTGGTCCTTTTGGATCACAACCCATACTATGGTTTAATAAAGGATATGTATTAAAACCACTGCCATTGCTAAGGGTACCTGTCAGGGTGAAGTCCACAAAGCCTGTATTTGCTCAAGCTGGGAACTCTGGAAACTGATTTCTCAAGTTTTTGTGCCCAAAGTTTATATAGCGCTAACATATTCCACAGTTCTTAACCATAAAAAGGGCATATAAAGAAGTCATTTGTCTCATGACTTGTACATCTGTAGCAACAATTAAATGTTTTTCTTTGACTGGAGTTTCAGGTCTACATTGTCATTGTTGGAAATTAATTGCAGGCACCAGTGTCAAGGGCCATGCATTTTAAGGTGATATCTCACGCTAAATGTGTAGAAAGTACAAAATAAATTTATTGGTAAACAAAACCGTATATACATTTAAACTGAAGAAGGCTGAAAATAAAAGACTTACCTGTCCTTAGAGAAAAACTGTTTATGAAAATATTTTAACATCCTCAGGATCAGTGTGATCTGTCAGATCATAACAATAACACTGAATTAGCCTAAATGTGACCCAAAAGGAGTTGGACCATCCATGATTATATGGAGCCATATTTTTACATTCATAACTTCCATGATGGTTGCATTTTAGGCTTTTTCAAAGCAAGTGGGTTGCTGAAATTTTGCAGCTTAATTGAAAATCCACAAACTTTTTTTTTTTTTTTTTTATTGTAACTGGAGATTTTGTTTTATGGGTTGATGTTCACGTACTTTATTGCATTTTGATCTTGCGAATTGTGGTTTTTCATTTATTTTCGTAGGATTTACCTACAAAGGCTTGCAGAGATTAAAGTCTTTCAAACATCTACAAATCTTCAACATGCTGGCTTGCCTTTTAAAATTACTTCTTATATGTGTTTTATCATGTGTTCCTGTTAAATAACCTCCTCAAATGTTATGTGCCTTACAGTGAATGTCACCTGCAGTTCAAAAGTCATGCTCCACCTCCTCGTTTGGCCTCGATCCTGTCTTTCATCCTTGATGTTATCAAGAGAAGCAAGAGCATTGATACAGGAGACGTGGAATATATTCTTCCTTCTGTTCTCAAGTGCTTGTTATTGGTTAATGAACCTCAAGGTAAAATATATAAATTTTACATACACCACAATGCATTAATAGAGGGACTCTGCTTTTTGGTAATTATTTGCAGCGGAATGTGTGTTGAACTGTTCTGCTAAATTACATATGATGAGATACAACTATGAACCCAATTTATTTCTCTCGTTTTCCTGTCCCATTATGGTAACTGCAGCATGGGGGGTAACTTTTAGAAAATAAGTAGTGCGTACAAAATACCTTAAACGCTGATAGTAATGAAAAAAGACGTGGATGCAGTCTTTAATAAGTCTTGTCCCAATCACAGGAGTTTAATCTCAGGAAAGTTATTGAAATGCGCACTAAAAAGTGCATAAATGGGAATTAACTTAATGTATGAGAAGATAATAGAAATACGGTTAAAAGTAGTTGCAGATCTCTCACACTCAGACGGTTTAGATGTGCCACTTTTATCCATCCATCCTAGTATTTCTAGTGTCTGTCTGAAGCTAAATATTGAACCCATTAATATATTGGGCTTTTGTTATCCATATGCTTACTAAAGTATTTTTTTAATATGTCGTCTTATAACCTCTTCGATTACTAGTCCTACATGGTGGTTCACTGTTTGTTTATATTAGAACATATTCAAAGATGTATGATAATGAAGCATTGTATTGAAATACATTTACATTTGTATTTGTATAAAATCATTACTGTAATAACTACTGCATTTGTGACACAAGTGACATCATTTATATCATTTATATCATTGTTTTTTTGGGGGGTTTTTTGCACATAGAAGTTACTAAATGTGCAAAAATACAAGTATTTTACTCTGTAATTGCTAGAAGTTGCACTTGCAGAATTTGTTTCCTTTAACTAAACCTTTATTAAGCTCAACCAGAAATATTTACATGCCACAGAAGGACAAAGGTAAACAGTATATTTGTTAAAAACTGTCATTATCTGTATGCATCACACACAAGAACTCAGAATGAGAAAGTCCTTGTTTATGTGCATCACATTATGTCATCCTATTTCCCAAGTAACTCTGGCCATACACTTTCACTGAAAGAATAGCATGTCTGCAATGTCCATCTACACTTTTTTTCATTTTTTTATACAGTACGAACGCTTTCCACGGATGTACTTCAGCACATGGTTGAAGGCTTTCAATGTCCCTCAGAAGGGGAGTGTACAACACCTATAACATCGGTCCTAAGGTAGCTATATTTTTATGGTTGTATATCATTTTCCCAGCAATACCACATGTAATAATCAAATGGAAAAACATATTTTATGTTATAAACATGGGGAAAATATAAAAATTGCCTATTAACTAAATAGAAGGATTGTAAAACACTATTTGTGTATGTGTATTTGATAAAAACATTATTTATTATTTATGACTAGGCATATCTTATTACTATTTATAAAGTACCAACATAGTCCTCAGAGCTGTACAATGGGCGGACTGACAGACACATAGTTGAAACCAGACAAGATGGACGCACAGGAACAGTGGGGTTGAGGGCCCTGCTCGATGAGCTTACATGCTAGAGATGGTGATATGTGCTTCCATTCAGCAATTACTTCTGTCTACCCACTCTTCACAGATGTTTCAATCTTTAAAGTTATTTCTACTTTAATAAGTCATTGGTTGGAGTTATTTGTGTTTTTAGAGAGTGTACCTTGTTGTGTTAACTTTTATCTCTCATTAAGATGTTCTTCTTTTGTAGAAAGTTTATTCAAGAAAATATTACAATGTATGACCATCAGATATATAGCATCTTAGAAACTATATCTGTATTAGACCAGCATCTTGTTATCAACCTGATTCCTACAGTCACTCAGAGCCTAAAGGAGTCAGAGCATAAACGTGGACTAGGCCGGAATGCTTCGTCAAGGTAAGACACGTCAGAGTAATTCTGTGTTCTAGACTCCTATGGAATAGCTTCTACAAAGTAATTCAAATCTGTGTATATTGTAGCTGAAAGTTCAGTTTTTTGTTCGTACTTTTTTTCCTTGCGTTCTCCGATGTTTACCCCTTGCTTCTTTTGGTTTTCTAAATTTTAAACTAGCTTGCTGTCTGCATTGTGTAAATAACCCTTTCTCACATCCTTGAATGTGTAGCAGCATTTTATTTTAATTGTTGGTTTACACATGCTGTGACCATCAGGAGAATATTTATTTTAATTAATACAGTATGATTCTGTTTCCACAGGGAGTCATATAGAAGGTTGCTGTCTCAGTTAGGTGAACATGGACAAGCAGAGATACAGAAACTTTAAAATTAAAAACCTTTTCATCTTTTCAACATTCTCCCAAGTGGAACCCTGGAAAACAAAAACAAAAAAAGTCCAACAACTATTCGCAATAATACTACTAGTAATAATAGTACGAGAACTTGTAATGCTCTAAAAATGCCGGTTCCGTCAATACCCTCTCTTTTCTTTTATCTGTAAAATGAAGTGATGTTTGTCTTTTGATTTTATCTGGACTGTAAATACATATTGGGTTGTAAATCCTGCCAAATCCATTGTTAATAAATATTTTTATAATGTTAACTTTGTCTGTGAAATTTGACTGTAAGTTAATTTATCATCTCATTTTATTATTATATATATATATTTTTTTTTTATTAAAGTCTGGAAGAGGAATAAATGAATACTTAAAGAGGAACCATGGGCAGCAACACTTTTGATATGTTGTATTTTTGTCTTTACTCAAATTTGTTTAGATTTTATAAAAAGAACAACGTATTTATCAACTTTCTGCAGCATAATACTGCCTCCTTAGCCATGCCCCTTTTATACCGACTTTGTTCCTGATCTGGCCTATGCCTGTCCGTACTACTGAACTACAAACGGTAATACTAAAGATAACCTAGATGCTTGGACGCAGTCTGCAGACTAGATGAAGTCTGTCTCTATCTCTCGCTCAGCTCTTGTATAATACTAATATAGTCCAAAGGCAGCTTAATCACCAAGAACGGAGTCTCTCTTGCCCGATAGGGGGTAAGATAAAATAGGAAAAGAAGGTGTAGCACCTGAAGTGTCCTTTAGGAAATGTATGTAATGATGAAAAACTAAAAAGACTGTTAGTGTTGTAAGTTAAACACTTCTTGATAGAGTAAGGAAAATAAAAATTCAGTGTTTGCACCTCCAACTGCCGGAACAAAAAAGACATTAGCAGGGTTCCCAAGCTGTGATCGCAGCTGGAGAGATGTGGCCCAGGTCTAGCATAGTCAGGATAGCTTCTATCTCCGAAGCGTTGGACACCCGGTGCTCTGTATTGTGGTGCTGAATAAGAAGCAAGCCCCAGTGGTGCTTTATGCCCTTAGTAGACAGAGTAGTCAAGGGTTGGAGAGACTTCTTCCACTGCAAGATTGTGCAGGAAAGGTTTGAGAAAAAGCTATAATCCATTTCTTCGAAACAGTACGGGGTCTTCCCCCGGTCGCATTCATGAATGCCGCCTTCTCTTGATTATTCTGAAATTTGATTAACCTATCACTGGTGACCGAAGCCTTAGCCAGCTGTGATTTAGGGAAGTGGAACATTCAGTGCAATTAGCCTTTATCCTGCTTTGGGGGCAACAGGGCCATAAACAGCCTGTGGAGAAAATGTCCATCTGACACCATCTGTTGTCTTCTAATGCAGCCAGTTGGTGGCCTAGCGTAGCTTGGGCTGAGGTTAGGTCACTGATCTGCTTCTGTAGCTCTAGGACTTGAGTGGTAAGTAAATATGCAGTCTGTTCAACTGCATCCAGTTGCAGCTCCTGTCAGCTCTCTCCTCCTCCGCCGGTCCGTTCAGCTCTTCTGTCAGCTCACAGTGTAAATCTCGCGAGAGCCGCGGCTCTCGCGAGATTTACACTGGGAGCTGACCGAGGTGCTGAACGGACCGGCGGAGGAGGAGAGAGCTGACAGGAGCTGCAGGAAAGGTAAGTAACATCTCTCTGCAGCCCCCACAGCCCCCTCCTACACAGTGCCCATCCACTGGACCACCAGGGAAGGAGAGCCCCCCTCCCTGGCCAGCTAGCAAGCAGGGAGGGGGGACGAAAAAAATGTATATATATTAATAATAATAAAAAAAATAAAAATAATAAAATAAAAATAATAATAAAATAAAAAATAATAATAAAATAAAAAAATAATAATAATAATAAAATGTAATGAAGCAAAAAAATATTAAAATAATTAAAAAATAAAAATGCCCACCCCCCACCAAGGCTCTGCATCACACTCTGCATTACACACACACACACACACACACTGCATTCATACACACACACACTGCATTCATACACACACACTGCATTCATACACACAGCATTCTCATACACACAGCATTCATACACACACAGCATTCATACACACACTGCATTCATACACACACTGCACTCATACACACACACACTGCATGCATACACACAGCATTCTCATACACACACACAGCATTCATACACACACACTGCACTCACACACACACTGCACTCATACACACACACTGCACTCATACACACAGCATTCTCATATACACACACTGCATTCATATACACACTGCACTCATATACACACTGCATTCTCATACACACACTGCATTCATTATATACACACACTAAATAAATATTCAATTAATATAATTTTTTAAGGATCTAATTTTATTTAGAAATTTACCAGCAGCTGCTGCATTTCCCACCCTAGTCTTATACTCGAGTCAATAAGTTTTCCCAGTTTTTTGGGGTAAAATTAGGGGCCTCGGCTTATATTCGGGTCGGCTTATACTCGAGTATATACGGTATGTTTTATTATCTTTTAAATGGTGATTTTAACACTATAGGGTCAGGGATAAGTTTATGTTCCTGACCCTATAGTGTTCCTTAAAGGGACACTATAGTCACCTGAACAACTTTAGCTTAATGAAGCAGTTTTGGTGTATAGAACATGCCCCTGCAGCCTCACTGCTCAATCCTCTGCCATTTAGGAGATAAATCCCTTTGTTTATGAACCATAGTCACACCTCCCTGCATGTGACTTGCACAGCCTTCCATAAACACTTCCTGTAAAGAGAGCCCTATTTAGGCTTTCTTTATTGCAAGTTCTGTTTAATTAAGATTTTCTTATCCCCTGCTATGTTAATAGCTTGCTAGACCCTGCAAGAGCCTCCTGTATGTGATTAAAGTTCAATTTAGAGATTGAGATACAATTATTTAAGGTACATTACATCTGTTTGAAAGTGAAACCAGTTTTTTTTTCCACGCAGGCTCTGTCAATCATAGCCAGGGGAGGTGTGGCTAGGGCTGCATAAACAGAAACAAAGTGATTTAACTCCTAAATGACAGTGAATTGAGCAGTGAAATTGCAGAGGAATGATCTATACACTAAAACTGCTTTATTTATATAAAGTAATTTAGTTGACTATAGTGTTCCTTTTAAATACAATTCTATTTACACCACACAGCTTTATCTCAGATCCTTCAGAAAGGAGAAACACCTGACACAGCAAGAACACAGCAGAGCTTCTATACCCCATTCAGAGATTTGTTCACACACAGTGCAGATTATCAATCAACGCTGCAAAAAAATTTGTTGGCAACGGAGGTTTTCAGTATATTAATACTTTTATGAAAATGTTTGTTTTTTTATTAGAACAAAACAAATGGTACATTAGATATGCAGTGATGTCTTTTATTTATATGCACTTAGGTGTGCTATTCAGTAGCGTATTAGCAGCAAAAGTGAAAATGCAATGGTTTTATTCATCACAGTCCTTATATTTAAATTTATTTTCTTATATATGAAGTTCAGCATGACATTCCATTCAGTAACGGAACAGAGTAATATGGAGACAACAAAATGGTAGTTTTCATTTGACATTCCCTTTTGTAATCCCTTATTTTTAATCACATACATCATTTAAATTGCATATGTTTGAAAATATTGTATACTATTGCATTGCCCTTAATTCTTGTTCTCTAATATTTATAGAATTTTACAGGAGTTAAAATAAATTAGTGTTTTTAAAACAGATTCACAGAAAATAAAAAGGGATTATCGTGAGATTTGTATTTTCAGTGTGTGTGTGTGTGTGTGTGTATTCTAGATTACAAAGTCTTCATACATGGTGCAGTGAAAAACTAGCATTTTGCATATTCACTGGTCTTTGATTATTGATTAATTCCAGCATACCAATGAAATAGCAATGTATACTGTACTATAGAGTCCTTTTTTTTCAGGCACCTTAATTCCCTGCTCTGAAAAGCTTACAATCTAATATTCGATGCTTGTGGTGTCACGTAGTAACTTATCCATTGTCACAAGAAGAGCTGAGACCACATGAATATGTTAACCTACTTGAAAGACTGCGTTCTTAGCACTTGACTCATTGAATTTTTTTTTATATATATATATATATATATAACGGTATTGTTGCTAATAGTTATCACATAGTGCCTATCCTGTGATGAGGAACTTGCAAAGTCTGAAGGTTAGGACAAGAGAAATATGGAGCAGGTAGAAAGCTTGCTGCAATCCCATTAGAAGGAAATAGTAGTCTAGGTCCATAAAATACTTCCTCCTTGCCGTCTCTGCTAACATCAAGAACCTAGAAAAGAAAGGGTGTTAATGTGCAGTAGCAATTCATAATAATCAGCTAGGGCACTGAATTAATATATGGCTAACACAAGAACCAGACTAAAGCAACCACTGGGAAGGTTTGTCACTTCCGACTACAGAGAACATGTCCGAATTTGAATTTAAGAAGAATCTATTATTCCAATAGCAGAACTAGCTTCAGTTTCAATATTATTGTTTAGGTTTACGGGTATACTCTGGCATAGGACAACATGAGAGCAAAATGTTTATTCCCCCACCCCAAGCAGGCAACTGTTTAATAGACCTTGCAATGCCACACTGCCCATTAACTGCAAAGTCTTTCTTCCCCAACCACTAGACACCAAAGTCCATTTTGGGTGACACTGGATGTCCTCATGCATAGTGTGAGGACATCCAGCGTCAGGCAACCAAAAGTCGCCTAACAACCTGTAAGTCTCTCTAGTGGCTGTCTGGTAGACAGCCACTATAGGTGGAGTTAACCCTCCAAGGCAATAACTGTAGTATTAAAAACTGCAATAACTACATTTGCATGGTTAAGGGACATGGGACACTACACCCAGACCACTTCAATGAGCTGAAGTGGTCTGGGTGCATTTTATGTGTTAAACTGTTAACAAGTGGTTTAATGCCATATCAGCCAAGCCAGTTACTGTCAGCTCTGCCCAATTCCTTCTAGCAAACGTCCAAGGCTTCAATCAGGCCTTGGACTTGGCGCCGATGATACACTGAGAGCGACAGCGTGCACTCTTTTATACTCTCATTTATAAAACTGTGAAAACTTCCCATTCATATAACTAAGCTCCCTTGACATAATGGGGGTCATGTATGAAACAGGCATTTGTTTTCACAATTTAGCCATTTTTGTGCATCTAACCCATTTCTTATGTATAAATTTGACTCCACCTTTATACATTGGGGCCTTTTTTCCCTTACCTTTTCTGTAGTGCAACAAAAACAAATTCCACCTTTATATTTTATTTTTTTTAATGGAATTTGAAATAAAAAGAAGGTGAAAGCTATTTTAGAAAGCATGTCAATCTGAAAGTGGCAGAACAATATGTCTGGAAAGGTTTACTTTTGTGCTTCTTTTTGTATGTTTTGGAATTAACCCATTTGAAAACCAAACTTGAACAGGAAAAACAATGGCAGAAGAGGTGCAGTATAGACTATGTTGTTGCAAATAAGGGAAAAAATAGGCACAAATAGGAAAAATATCCAGGATAACACAAAAATGAATGCTACACTTTTATACATAAACCTCAATGCATTTTTTTTTATTATCGAGTAACATATGTCATGGCAACTACAGGCATAAAAAATACCTTAAGACTGACAATGTGAGCTATAAGTGAAATCACACCAAATGCTACATATCTTGTGTATGTATGGTAGGCAATATTACAATAACCACAGACAACGTTTAATTACTTTTTAATGGGCTTGGCCTTGGTGTTTATTCAAAGCTCACTTTGTAACCATATAACATATAGTTCACTACCTTTCCAAACTTTTAACGTTATTAACCACTAAATAGCCAGTCAGTCATAACTAACTTGACCGCGTTTTACTTAAAACTTTCAACTTTCAACTTTATTGCCAGTCAGTCATAACTAACCTGACCACCTTTTATTTAAAACCATTTACCACAATATCCTTCCTCAGAACTTGACCCTGAGGATTACTTTTGCCCCAATGCTTGATAACACCACAACAATACAATTCAATGAAAGTAAAGGGAGGGGGGGTGGGGTCCGTCCGCACAGTTCCAAACGGTACCGGGCCGCCCAGGGGTGTGCGAGTCTGCCGGCTAATGCAGGGCTGGCATTGCCCAAGTGCCAGCCCTGCAATGTGCCTGCGGACCGGAGGGGAGATCAGAGATCTCCCTCCCCGGTCTGCAGGCACTGTGCTGACAGCCGGCAGGGGAGGGAGTGAGAGAGGACCCGGGAGCTCTTACCTGCAGCTCCTCCGGGTCCTCCTCTCGCGAGATTTGGAGCGTTGCCGCGGTAACCACGGCAACACTCCAAATCTCGCGAGAGTGAACTCTAGCCCTGTAACTGGGCTAGAGTTCATCTCACCACCGCTGGGACCACCAGGGATTCCCCACCGGACCACCAGGGACTAAGAAATGTCCCCCCTCCTCCCAGTAAAGGTAAGAAGGGAGGGGGGACATTAATATATTAATTTTAATTAAAAAAAATATAAAAAAGCCTCCCTACCCTCCTTACCCCCCATACACACACTGCCCCACAATCACTGCCCCCATGCACACACTACACACATTGCCCCACAATCACTGCCCCCATACACACACTACACACACTGCCCCACAAACACTGCCCCTATACACACACTACACACACTGCCCCTATACACACACTGCCCCTATACACACACTACACACACTGCCCCACAAACACTGCCCCTATACACACACTACACACACTACACACACTGCCCCACAAACACTGCCCCCATGCACACACTACTGGCGCCATAACAGAGGGCAGAGGAGACTTGTGATCGGGCACCAGAGAGAAGGGGCACTGCATGGAAGCAGAGGCAGTTTGGGACAAGGTAGGTAGGAGACTGAAATACAGCCTTGAGTTCCCAGCCACAGAAACTCCCCCAGTCTGTGACTGGGAAAGAAGCTGCTGAGTATAGGTGGTGTTACATCAGCATTAGTCTGCTGGTGTAACACTACCTACCTATCCTGTCTGTCACATACCCTCATATGTACCCCATTTTTATTAACTCTCACATGAACATGCTATATACATTCAGTCTGAGTATGTGTGGGACCCTGAACCAACAATTTTGAGTCTATGTCTTTATGTGACTGTGTTTGTGATTTTCTCACTATGTATGTGTCTGTGTGTTTTTTTTAATATATGTGACTCTTTTTTTTTTTTTTTGTCTTATTAAATCAAAACAAGCGGGCCACGGAAAAATTATCAAACGTTTACCGGTCCGCGGCGATAAAAAGGTTGGGGAGCACTGTTATAAAAGATATAAGGAAGCAAATAATGCGTGCAAAAAGGCAATTAGACTTGCTAAACTTCAAAATGAAAAAATGATAGCTAAAGAGAGCAAAACCAACCCCAAAGCATTTTTTAAGTACATAAATTCTAAAAAAAAATAAAAAATAAAGTGTAGATACACTAAAAACTGAAACGGGGGTGTTAGTCAATGAAGACCAGGAAAAGGCAGGAATTTTAAATAACTATTTCTCCTCTGTACATATTAAGGACGAACCCATGGCAATAGATGTGCAAATGATTGCTACTAAAAACTTGCAGAATAATTGTAATTGGTTAACTCAAGACAAGGTGCTGCAGCAACTAAAGAAAGTTGATATAAACAAAGCTCCAGGGCCTGACGGTATCCATCCACGTGTACTTAAGGAACTAAGTGTAGAAATAAGTGAACCTCTGTTTTTAATCTTTCAAGATTCTTTACTTTCAGGAAGTGTTCCGGAGGATTGGAGGAAGGCAGATGTGGTTCCTATATTCAAAAAGGGTTTAAAATCCTTGCCTGGAAATTAGAGACCTGTGAGCTTAACTTCTGTGGCTTGTAAAATATTTGAAAGGTTGTTAAGGGATAACATTCAAGAATTCCTTGAGAAGAACATGGTTATCAGCAAAAATCAGCACAGTTTTATGAAGCACAGGTCGTGTCAAACTAACTTGATGGCATTCTACGAAGAAGTAAGTAGAAGTATAGATCAGGGTGTTGCAGTGGATATGATCTATTTGGATTTTGCCAAGGCATTTGATACAGTTCCACACAAAAGATTAGTGTTCAAACTCAAGGAAATCGGTCTAGATGAAAATGCTTGTTCTTGGGTAGAACATTGGGTTAAAAAACAGAGTACAAAGAGTTGTCGTTAATGGTAAATTTTCAAGCTGGACAGAGGTGGCAAGTGGTGTCCCTCAGGGGTCTGTTCTGGGACCCCTTCTATTTAACATGTTTATAAATGATCTTGAAGACAGCATTGAAAGTCATGTTTCAGTGTTTGCAGATGACTCAAAACTTTGTAAAATAATACAATGTGAGCAAGATATTACTTTGCTGCAGAGGGATTTAGATAGACTGGAGGACTGGGCACTCAAATGGCAGATGAAATGTAATGTTGAAAAATGCAAAGTTATGCACTTTGGCGTAAAGAATACACAAGCAACGTATACCCTTAATGGAAGCGAATTAGGGATAACAACACACGAAAAGGACTTGGGAATTGTTATAGACAACAAACTATGCAACAATGTGCAATGTCAATCAGCAGTGGCCAAGGCCAGTAGGGTATTGTCATGCATGAAAAAGGGCATTCATTCTCGGGACGAGAATATCATTTTGCCTCTTTATAAATCACTGGTAAGACCACATATTGAATATGCTGTGCAATTTTGGGCACCTGTTCTAAAGAAGGATATTATGGCACTAGAAAAAGTGCAGAGGCAAGCTACAAAATTAATAAAAGGAATGTAACATCTCAGCTATGAAGAAAGGTTAACAAATTTAAACCTATTTAGTTTAGAAAAACGTCGCCTGAGAGGGGATATGATAACATTATACAAATATATTCGGGGCCAATACAAACCATTGTGTGGAAATCTATTCACAAACCGGACTTTACATAGGACACGAGGCCATGAGTTTAGACTGGAAGAAAGAAGATTTCGTCTAAGGCAAAGGAAAGGTTTTTTTACTGTAAGAACAATCAGGATGTGGAATTCTCTGCCTGAAGAAGTGGTTTTATCAGAGTCCATACAGATGTTCAAACAGCTACTAGATGCATACTTGCAAAAACAGAATATTCAAGGATATCATCTTTCAATGTAGGGTAATAACTGCTTGATCCAAGGATAAATCTGACTGCCATTCTGGGGTCAAGAAGGAATTTTTTTCCTAGCTTGTTGCAAAATTGTGCTTCAAACTGTTTTTTTTTGCCTTCTTTTGGATCAACAGCAAAAAAACTAATGTGAGGAAGGCTGAACTTGATGGACGCAAGTTTCTTTTCAGCTATGTAACTATGTAACTATGTGTTTGTTCGCTGTTTTTGAGTTTATATTAAAGCTTCTTAGAGATTTTTAACTATTTTTTTTTTTTGCTATCCAATTGGGACAGATTCATCTGTTCTCATCTAATTATATGTGTATCATTGATGGGCCATCAACTTTAAAAAAAAAATATTTAAACACATTTTTAAGGTACGTAGGGAGCAAAGATGTATATAATGACTGGCATAAATGTGTTACATATTAGTCAAATTATTAGTGTTATTTAAAAAAAAAAAAAAAAATCTGCCATTGTTGGAATCACTGTTACTTACCTGTATGCACTGCAATGGTTCATTTGTCCAAATTGAATAACCACCGACTAAGTAAATCCTCCCATTATGCACAGCAACTCCAGATTCGCTTTGACCTTTAAAAAAAAAAAACAAAAAAAAAAAAACATTCATTGAAGGGATTGTTTCTTGTCTTCTAATCAGTCTGGCTCCTGTGTACCTTTTCACCATATTTAATAGATTTTTTCCCCATTGTAAATGATTTTTCATCCTCCAGGGGATCATATAAAATTTTCCATAGTGAAATAACTATTATATGTATAGACACTTTACCTTTTTGGAACTATTTAAATCAAAGGAAGGGCATTTTCCAGGTAGGAGGGGCCACTTGCAATTTCTTGGAGGGGTTGGGGATGGAAATGAGACACATGGAAAGGCTGGAGAGAAAATGAGACACATGGAGGGGTTGGGGCAAAGGGCACATGGAGGGTCTGGGGGTGAATAAGACACATGGGGGGAGGGGAGGATGAGACGCATGGAGGAGCTGGGTGGAATGAAACACAGTCAGGGGCTGTTGGATGAGGTAATGATATGCATGTGGGTTGGGCCAGGGCAATTTTCGCACCAGGGCCAGTGAGTTCTAGTAACGCCTCTGGCAGTAGCAGAATATTTTATTTACTGTTGCTATTCACATGTACCAGAATATTTCAATAATGCTGAATACATTTTATTTAGGTATATAGGTTCCAGGAATATAAAAAAAACAAGTATGACATTCAGGGATTGAGGTATATAAATGTTATTACATGCACACACCTAACCGAATAGACCAGAAAATAAACTTTTAATCTATACATTTTCTGACAATATGTCTAGTACAATTTTTTGATCTATTATGTAGCTAATGAGCATCTTCTCACCGACACATCAAAATCTATTTCATAGGTTACTATCTGAAAACTACATTCTAAATTCTACAATATTTTATAGCTGTTCCACTCCTTAAGGTCTGACGTGCCAGTATTCAGTTAAATTCAAGCACACTGGGCAACATTTTAAACTAGCTGAATGCAAACAATATAAACCCATTTATTATTTACATTACATCCTTTTGCTTGTGCATCATTGAGCTATAAAGGAGCAAATAATCTTAAGCGATAGAGTTCTATAAATGACAGTTTTCAGACTATTGAAAAAGAGCATGTGTTTTGCAGTTCAGTTTGAGGACTCTGGGCTGCCTAACTCTGTCTAAAAGATTTACCTGTGAGCAGGTTGAAATTGCAGCGTGTCCATTGATCTGTATCAATATTGTAGGAGTCTATGTGCCGCACCAATATACGATCATTGTTATAATCTAAGTCATTCCCTCCTAGTACATAAAGCTTCCTTTGGACGGCTGCCATTGCATGGTACACTCTTCTTTGCAACATAGGGCTTCGACTGATCCATTTATTCTGCAAATACAAATTAAATATCACTTTGATGCTTAATGACTTTTGAATGTATGTTATGAGTTGATTTGATAATAATCTATTGCTTAAATGAGCCCTTTGAACAACATAGCCTCTATAGCCCGCTGCAGTTGTTATGGTGCCAGACTGCCAGTGGTACCCTGGTGCTATGTTACTTTTAAGAATAGTTTTTTTAATGGCTTGATACTTAGCGTGGGTACCGTGGGTGCTTAAGATGAAGCTACACAGATACTGCTATATCCTTTTGTCATTTGATTTGTCAGTTTTCTCCATATCTGGCTTTAATTCCACTTTAGCAATGTCTGTGAAGTGAGTCGGATTACAGCATTGTACAGCGCTACAGAATTTACTGGCGCTCTATAAATAATAATGTAATAATAATAATAAAAATTACAGGCACATGAGAAATCCAAGTAAGTGTCAAACCATTCAAAATTGGTTTGGAGAATCTTGGCCTCATAACCACTACTACTACCAGTGTAATGCTCCATATACCACTAGACGACTGTAAATCTGTTTGAGCAGCCCCACATTCACCTTAACTTGTTTGCCAATTATTTGATTTTTATATACCCCTTCTACAAAATATGCTATAGTTAAATAAACAGAGCGACCAGAGGAAGGCAAAAATGGGAAGTTGCAATATGATCATTAACTACTAATTGATTTATTTATACCACTTGTCAAATTACATGTATTAAAATAGTTATTGGCACATGTTCTTATTGTCTCATTAAGTACAATTTACTCCTGTCATTAACAAGAAAAGGTTTGGTTCTGAAGAGCATTCGCATCTAACTGCACGTTCACCAAGTAGTATTACATTAAGAAATACATTTTCGACTTAGCAATCAGGTCCCATGATAGAAAGATAAAGAACCTATCTGATTTGCAAAGTATTCCTGTTTGCTGATTACAACATTCCTTTCCTCCTCTGCAATGTCTGCCAGGTGATCTTCTGCAAAGGCAGAGGCATGGGGTCTTCACAGGGTCAGAACTAATAGTCAGTCTCTGAATACTAATCAGTAGTGGGGACACAGAGGTCACCTTAGCCTGTCTGTTAGCAGGTAGCTCTGTGCTCTGTGGCAGATGGCAGTCATTATTGACTCCTTACAAAGGCCTTGCTTAAAGTCGTGCCCCAGTGCTGAATGATAGAGTGATTGAGATTCAGAGCTGGTACAAACAGATGTGGTTTGCCGGAGCCCACCGTAAACAATATGCCAGCAGAATTTTGAAAGCGAGCTGGTGTGTGCAAACATGAAGCAGCCCTCATTAAAAAACAACAACATGAGTTAGGGAGGGGGAGTCATATATTAACTGTATGTATGCTTTAAAGAGTACGACAAAGATTTCTATAAATATAGAAGCTCTAAGTTTCTGTGTGATTTCAAATATGGAGAACATTTTTCGTAGGCCTCATAAGAATTTTAATTATGTAGTTTCATAAAAAATGTCATCAGTTATTTTAAGTACACATACACGTGATTGGCATGTTTTAGGATATTCACAATTATTTTTTATAAAATCTACTGTAATTCTGAAATTTGTAAAAGACAATGCAAAATTATTTCAGTGTGGTCTGTTTTTGAACAACCGCAGACCATACAAAATATGTTTGATCTTTTGCAAAAATAACAGTAAAATGTATACACATTGGATTTAAGTAGAGAGGGAATTCTGCAGACAAATATTCAGGATAGGCACAAACTAGCACTTCTTCCTGGATATGCATGGGTTAAAATCATGGAAGATTTGCCAGGAGGCAGATTAGACAGTAATCTTTCCGACAGGGTTTCCTATTTTGGAACAGCAAAAGTGATTTTTTTTTTTTTTTTTTTTTTTTGTGTCCGTAATATAATTTTAGCATCTGATTTCTAATGAGCTGAAGCACAGATATTCTTGTAGACAAAATGTAAAAAGTTTGTCTATTGTTTTGTATTTACTTCTTGCTTTTAATTTTGTCACTTTTTTTTTACCATCATTCTGTTCCCATTTAGTGTGTTTTTTTTCTTTACCCCTCTTACCTGTTCTATCCAGTTCCTGCTTTAAGCTTCCATTTCCCTGATCTCTGATGTAAAAGTAGGAATTTTACTTTTTCCTACCTTTGTGATCCAAGGTCTGCCCAATTTATACTCTCTGTGTACACATGGTGAACTCACAGCTCGGAGGGACATCATTTCCTTTATCAGCCCAGCTGTCACGGCTCGCAGCGATGTGCTGTCGCACCTAACCGGTGCGACCGCGCCAATGAACTAAGATTACCTGCTCAACGGCGAGTTGGGAGCTGCTCCGCCGGCTTCTCCTGGGCGCCTGCCCAAAATAAAGATGGCGCCAACCATGCGTTGGCAGCCACAGATAGCTTCCTCCTCCCCCCCCCAGGGTCACACGAACGTGCGTATGGCGTTGACGCACATGCACGTTCTGGGGTCAGAGGTCACCCTCTGACCAATCACAGTCAAAGGAGGGATATTTAAATCCCTGAAGTTTTACAGTTCATTGCCCTGTTGTGGTTTCCATTCCTGGTTCCCGAGATTGCGTTTTCTTGTCCTGTTTTTTTATATACCCGGTATTTTGCCCTTTGCTATTCCTGACTATTCTGGTTTCCCTGACTTGGCTTGTTAAATGGTATTGTATATTTCTGGCTTCCTTGACCTCGGCTATCCCTTGACCATTCTCTGTCTTTAACGTATTAGTCCGGCCATTCTAAGGACCATTTTACGTTCTATCATTTTCTGTTCTGTCTATGTAGATGTTACATAGTTCTGCGTGCTGGACCTCACTAGCAGTCGTGACACCAGCTCTGTGGGAGCTAAGCCTCAGTCAGGCACACAGTGGTCCTCACTTATAATATGCAGGATTTGTTTTCCTGCTTATATTAACCGGTGATCTAACATTATTAAATCCACAACTGAAAAAGAAGAAAAGCAGCAACCCTGGATAACATCAATGAATTGTGTATCAATTATGTAATTTTTATTTCATTAAAATAATTAGAGGAATAATTACAAATATAAAAGAAAAACAAGGAGGGTGGGGCCTGATCACGATCGGTGATGGCCACTTAAAATTTCTCTCCTGGATCTCCTCATGTTATTTAGGAGTAAATCCCTCTAAACCTCCTCAAAATGGGCAAAAACCCCCGCACATAGAGCTCCCACAGAGTTGCTGAACCTAAAAAGGGGTCTCTCACCCCCTCCTTGCGCTGGTACCTCACCACACCATCGGATATGGCCTCCCAGCCCCCCTCGGACGAGGCTTCTGACAGCACTGGGGCTCACTCACCTGCCTTCTCCCCTGCTGAAACATCGCCAGCTCATGAAGACAGGGACTGGGGAAGACTTCAGCAGCCTGCAAGCCTCCATCCGGCTGGACATCCAGGCCCTCAGGGATGACATCCAAGGAATTGGAGACCGCGTGGAAGCCACGTGCGATCAGCTCCGATCGGCACACAATTAAGCAGGAGATACCTTGACACAGCATGAGGACATCCTGCGAGGTATGGCGCTCCATGTGGCAGATTTAGATAACAGGGGGAGGCGGGACAACTTAAGGCTCCAAGGCATCCCTGAGCTGGAAACTGACCCCTCACACCTCCAGGCCATCCTAAAGGAGATCTTTAATGGCCTGCTGGATAGGGAACTCACCTCACCTCTACACCTTGGGAGAGCCCACCGCGCTTTATGCCTGAAGGGACCCCCAGACGCACCACCCAGGGATGTCATAGGCGGCCTGGAGGTGTTCGCCAAAAAGGAATCTATCCTCAAGGCCGCGAGGGAGATGGAAGTTCTGCGCTACAGTCATTCCGAGCTCCAGTAATACCCTGATCTCTCCCCAGCTATATAAACTTCCTGACCCTATAGTGTTAAAACCACCATTTAGGTGGCTTCCCCACCCCCCTCTCCCCCTTCCTTAGACCCCAGAGAACTAGATAAAATATACCTTATATTCCAGCTCTGTGCAGGTCCGACAGCATTGGATTGGCTGAGATTGCCAAGTAGGTGGGTGGGGGTGGGGCCAAATGCAAGTCAGGCCAATTAACATCTCCTCATAGAGATGTATTGAATAAATGCATCTCCGTGAGGAAAGTTCAACATCTCCATGCAGAGGATGAAGACACTGTTTCTCAGTGCTGCACGCTGCTCCCGGAAGCACCTCCAGTGGCCATCTGAGGAGTGGCCACTGGCGGTGTCCATAGGCTTTAATGTAAACATTGCCTTTTCTCTGAAAAGACAGTGTTTGCATGAAAATGCCTTTAGTGACTATCTATACTCACCAGAACAACTACATTAAGCTGTTAAACTTATCCAATAATATTAAATTGAGACCTTAATCGGAATTAGACCTTACATACTGCTGCACATTTGAAATATGATTGATTTTGACCGTTACTTAATAAACATTTCACTATTTAACAAATGTACTTTTCTGTGCATTAGAATTCTAGTCATCTAAGACTATCTTCCCAGCCGTCATAGGACTATGACTCATGAATATTGTTTTAACATATCCCACATCCCTGGAGATGTGCATTGCTATGGTTAGGTTAGCAATTTCTCATACAGCTTTTATTCCTGTACGATCATATTTACACAGAAGTGATTCCCTATTTTAAAAATGAAATCATTTTTTTTTTACTTACCTGGCTTGGGTCATACACCATTAGCCTGTTCTGGTATTGTGCCGTGTTTGTGACTCCACCTGCAATTCAAATATTAGAGAAAAATAGATTAACTTTAACAGATATCTATAATACTATGTTCTCTTTTACCTATGTCTTAAATGGACAATGTAGCCAGCTGTAACTGCATCATATCTTTGAGGTGGTTATACAGTCTGCAGACCCCTGGGGCCCCCTTACTGAAATAGGCCGATGGGCCCCCTTAGTGTGCGGGCCTGCAACAATTTCTTTTAGGATCGACAGATGACAAACGGGTCTTCTGCAGGTGCCCCGTTTACCCCGCGTTTACAATAGTAATTCAACAGCTGAACTGCTTTTAAATCAAAACCAAACAAAAATGATCCATTAGATTTTCATTTACCAAGCCGCACTGAAGTCAAAGACACCCAACTGTGCAGGTTTCAGGAGTTCATTAATCTGCATTTTGTATATATTTTGGTTTGTACAGCAGCACCACTAATGAGAATTGCTTTCCTATCAAATTTTTATTTGATACCTTTCATGTTGGCCAAAATAATAATTTTGATTTCTGATTCAATGTTATAAGCTCATAAATATAAATATCTTGACATTTCTTTTAATATGGTATTATTTGCACTCTATGGAGGCTATAACACATTGAGTCAAAGTGAAATCGCAATATATTGAAAGTAAAGCAAATCTGGTTTGGAAATTTTTTTTAGTTGAATCATTTTCTTTACTAGACTCTACATAGAACTACAGAGCAAGTGATAAACTGCAGAGCAAATTATGATTAATTTAAATCTGAATTTAGTAAACTTCAACCAACATAGAACTACAATTATGCTATATTTCCAGCTTGGCTATATTGGCCTAAAGGTTTACTTGTTTTATTGATTAAACAACAAAATGTTTAAATGTACTATTCCATTTACTATTCCATATCCATTTTACAAGCTTTGTTTTAAAAAATAAGATAAGATAAATAATGAATAAATGTAACTTGTTCTGCATGGTGGAAAGACCCACGTTGTTTTTATCCACAGATAAATACCTTATTATACACTGATATATAGAATAACGTTTTTAAAAAGGCACATTAAAATGTCTAATGTATTTGCAAATCAGGTTTCTAAAATAGTAGTAGTTCCATAGTTCTACACCTTTTTTTGTGAGGATTCCCGAATAGTATGGATAGCATAACATTAACTCGGTGATCCATTCTGTCAAATTCTTTCTATCATCAATGGGATTTCAATGGCACTGAGAAGGAAATATTGCTATAATAAACAATTTATTTTAAATAGTTGCCACTGGCCTGATGAAAATGATGTGCCTGCTTTAAAAAAATTGTGTCTCATAATTTATTACATCATGTGAACTGCTCTTCCAAACAATATGTCCATATGTTGTGACGTGTATGTTTTGTGTACCTAATAAAGTTAAAGGGAGTGCCAACTCCCATTGTGATGTAATTCCAGTAAAATACAAGTTTAGCAGGCTAAGATTGCCACAAGGCATATGTATGTATATGTGTTTGTAGTATCAGTTAGTTAATTACACGTAGCTAAGATACTGTTATCACTGTACTGACCAGGTGCAGGAATGTAAGAACTGGAATTACGCGTCCCTCTCCTTTGTATCAGATGAGCCACGTGGTTAGACCGGATGGATGAGTTTAGACTCTATTTATTAAATAGGTTAAGGGTATGTGTGGGTGTAGTTAATTGTGGGAGGAGCTACAGTGCTATATAAGGAATGTACTCTATGTATTCAGTACTCAGACTTTGCTGTATTTTGGTGACGCTAGTCCCTCTGAGTCCCGATCGGTGATCCAATAAAGAATCTCTTCCTTCCTGAAGAAACCTGTGTCCATCTCTCTGTGCTTGGCTTCCGTCAGTTTCTCCGGTATCATTTGGTGCATTGGCCGGGAAGCTCATCGTTCAACGGTAGCTGAGAGGCAGAGGCGTGAGACGGTCTATCTTTGCCCACGTTCTCTACGGCTGCACCCCTGAACTTCTGCGTGGACCTCCCTTCGTCTCGGCGCCACTGGTCTGTTGTCCAGGAGATCATCGGCCTCTACGTGAGAAGTGCTGGGGTGTCCCCGTCGATGAGTGTGAACTCAGGTTCAGGAACGAGGAGGTAAGACAACTGCTGTTTTAGACGGCAGGACCCACTAGGGGTATACCGATTGTGCGGTAGGCCCAAAGGGGTTTTGAATCAGTGTATCTGCCCCCTCTGTCGGAGGGAAGGAGCGAAGGCGCACCGCTCGATCGAACGCTCTTTAGTCAGACCGTTTGATTTGGTTAGTCAGGCGGGGTCCTGGTGTAAATAGCCCTAGCCGGACACCGGTGTCTTGTCTAGACTAGCGTTCTAGGGTGTATATTACGTTCGCTAGGTCGGAGGGACCGGGAGACTAAGCGGCGCCTGTGTAAATTCGGTTCGCTAGTTCTCATCCTATCTGGGCTAAGTGGGAAGGCGTGTAAATTTGGAACCCACTAGACTTTTGATAGTGCGACTAAGAGGCGCCTGTGTAAATTCGGTTCTCTAGCTCGCTATATATGTGGTGATTGGGCAGTGTGGCTAACCAAAACGGGTGTATATAGTTTTAGGTAGTCCATTCAAGGTACTGGCCAATAGTTTAGTTGGGAATTGTAAATGTGTTAACGATTGTTTTAGTAAAGTGTATATCTTGTTAGATAGCGCGAGCTCAGCCGTCTAGCGAGAGTGTTAATAGTGTGTTGCTGTATTATAGTGCACGGTACCATAACCCTGTATATTTACTGACATTATATAATAAGTACTAATCATTGTCGTCCATTGCATGTTTAACACCATAACCACTAATAATTGTATTGTGACCTTAACTTGTGCTTTGACCTATGCTAACCGTACTGTAACCGCTATTTGTAAAAGACGATGTTACTGGGGTGTGTTATAGACGGGTAATTCGTATATAGAGAATTATAGCGTGGGTGACTGTATAGTTACGCCAAAGGGCATAATATTGATTATATAGTGACTGGTGTAACAGCTGTGTGTGTACGGGAATTCCCTGAGTGTTTATTGTTATTGTGTACGTTTCACTTGGTAACCGTACCACGTGGTGCTGTTGCCAGAGGAAACGGGTGTGACTGTTGAATAGTACGCGTGTATAGTATTCGTTGTCGACGACGTTCCATTGTTAAGTATGGGTGCGTCGCAGTCAACGATTCCGGATCCCTTAGGATGTATGGTTAAGAATTTTAAAAAGGGATTCAAAGTTTGTGATTTTGGGGTAAAGATGTCTCCTGTACGTTTGGTCACTTTGTGTACTAGGGAGTGGCCTACTTTGGTTGCGGCATGGCCGCCACGTGGCAGTTTGGATCCAACTCTGGTACAGCGCTTACACGTGGCTGTATCGGGTAGGCCTGAACTTTACGGCCAGTTTCCTTATATTGACTGTTGGAGACAGGCCGTAAATGACTCGCCAAAATGGCTCCAGACATGCCACGAGGAGCAGTGTCGCCTCATGGTAGCTAGGACTTGCTCGTCCACTAGGACTGGTGTTAGGCCCATTTTGGACACGCCCCCTGAGTCCGAGATCCCTTTGCCGCCCCCTTACTTTCCGTTAAGAAGAAGTGACGCAAACGCAGGAAGTCCTGCACCCCTCCCCTCATTACCCTCATCCACTTCCGCTTCCTCCTCCAGTACAGGATCCACCCCCCCTCGTACTAAATCTCCCCTTCCGGAACCAGAATCCACCCCCATTAGAAACGAATATCCTGATTTGGCGCCACTTCAGACTTCCGGTCAAGCTTCATCTAGCTCGGCTCGAAGTGTTTTATTTACGACCTTTTCCCAAAACCGACCTCCCACATCCCCATACCCTATCTCTCCCCAACCGGAACCCATGACTGACGCCTCTCTACGTAGCCCCATCCAAACCCAACAGTTGACTGGTGCCCAACAATTAAAGCACTATCAGATGCCTCTTCGTCTGAATCCCGGGTCAGCTTATATCGATGCCGCAGGTCAAATGGCACACGCTGACCCAGTCTTCGTATATGTCCCATTTACCACAACCGATCTTTTAAACTGGAAGACCCATAATTCCTCGTATACTGAGAAACCACAAGCTATGACTGATCTGTTCACCTCAATAGTACAGACGCATAATCCGACATGGGCTGATTGCCAGCAGTTACTAATGACTTTATTTAACAATGAGGAAAGGACAAGAATAAATCAAGCAGCCATTAAAGCATTAGAGGATAGAGCCCGTGCTTTGAACCAAGCCAATCCAGCAGCATGGGCCGCGACACACTATCCCAACACCGATCCCGATTGGAACGTAAATGGTGCTGATATGGTTCAACTCAGAGCCTATAGAGACGCTATAATTGCTGGCATGAAAGCCGGAGGAAAGAAAGCCATTAACATGTCGAAGACAGTTGAGGTGATCCAGAAAAGCGATGAAGCGCCCAGTGTCTTTTATGACCGATTATTGGAGGCATACCGCTTGTATACCCCCTTTAATCCGGAAGACGCAGACAATTCCCGAATGGTTAACTCCGCCTTTGTCAGCCAAGCATACGGAGATATTAAGCGCAAGCTACAAAAGTTAGAAGGGTTTGCAGGTATGTCCATCACCCAACTAATGGAGGTAGCAAATAAGGTCTATATGAACAGGGATACAGAAAGTAAGAAAGAGGAAGAGCGCAAGATGCGTAAAAAGGCTGATATGCTAGCGGTAGCGATCGCAGGCGTAGATAAACGGGGCCCAGATAGAGGCAATAATAGATGGAGTAGGGAGCCTTTGAGTAGGGATCAATGCGCGTATTGCAAGGAAGAAGGGCATTGGAGGAACGAATGTCCGCAAAGAGAGCAGTACGAGAGAGACCAACCCAGGGCAGGCTACGGAAACTTTAGAGGTAGAGCGAGAGGTAGAGGAGGCCCCGGAGGGAGTAATGGTTATAGAGGGAGTAATGGGAACAGAGGAAGTGTTAGGGAAGACAGGTATATTCCAGCAGCGCAAAGGTCCCGCGATAGAGAAGGTAGGGACTTTGTAGGATTGGCTGACACTGTCATGGAGGACTATTGATACCGACCGGGCTCCATCCCCCTTGGTCGAGCGGAGCCTATGGTCGATGTATCAATAGGGGGGAAAAGGAGTGCGTTCATGATCGACACTGGTGCTGAACATTCAGTGGTGACTAATCTAGTTGCTCCTCCATCTGGAAGGACTATTACTGTGATAGGAGCAACTGGAAGAAGTGCTGAAAAACCGGTTCTTAAAAGTCGACTCTGTACATTGGGAGGCCACGTAGTAAAACACCAATTCCTTTATATGCCTGAATGTCCAGTCCAATTGCTGGGACGTGATATGCTATCAAAATTACAAGCGCAGATTACGTTCCTACCAAATGGAACAACATCCTTAAAGTTTAATGGACCTTCAGGTATTATGACTTTATCCGTACCAAAGGAAGAAGAGTGGCGACTTTATACAGTGTTGACTAGCCAAAACCCTAGGAGTGATGAGACATTGTTTAACATACCAGGAGTTTGGGCAGAGAACAACCCACCAGGACTGGCCCGCAATATTCCACCAATAAAAATTGAACTGAAACATGGGGTTTATCCAGTGAGCCTAAGACAATATCACATTCCGCAGAAGGCTAAGAAGAACATCCAATCCTATCTGGATAAGTTCATACGGTATGGTATCCTAAAATTCTGTACTTCCCCCTGGAACACCCCATTGCTGCCTGTTCAAAAGCCCGGTACAGATGAGTATCGACCTGTACAGGACTTAAGAGCAGTCAATGATGCGGTTGTTAGCATACATCCAGTTGTACCCAATCCATATAACCTGCTTGCTTTAATTCCGGGCGGGGCTACTTACTTCACAGTCTTAGATCTCAAAGATGCCTTCTTTTGCCTCCGAATTGCCGCAGAAAGCCAATGTATTTTCGCTTTCCAATGGGAGAACGCTGTAACGGGCTCAAAACGCCAAATGACTTGGACAAGACTGCCCCAAGGGTTTAAAAATTCACCTACCCTATTTGGTTCAGCTCTAAGTCAAGATCTACTGGATTTCGAGTCTATCCCAGGAGAATGTGTATTGTTACAATATGTAGATGACTTGTTGATAGCAGCAGTTACAAAAGAAAAATGTCAGCAAGCAACGCACGATCTACTACATATTCTCTGGAAGGCAGGATACAAGGTGTCCAGGAAGACGGCTCAGTTGTGTTTGCCAACTGTCAAGTATCTGGGATTCCATATCTCTGAAGGTCAAAGGATTATGGGGCCAGAGAGAAAAGAAGCTGTCTGCCAAATACCAATACCCAAGAATAGAAGACAAGTGCGAGAATTCTTGGGGGCAGCAGGCTTCTGTAGGATATGGATTCCCAGCTATGCGATACTGGCAAAACCTCTGTACGCAGCCATCAAAGGTACAGAGCACGACCCCTTCTTATGGACCCAAGAACAGCAAACGGCATTTGAAGATGTGAAGAAGGCTTTGATGAGTGCCCCAGCATTAGGTCTACCTGATCACACACGACCATTCTACTTATATGTACACGAGCAAAGAAGAATGGCTGTGGGAGTATTGACACAGTACTTGGGATCATGGCAAAGACCTGTTGCCTACATGTCTAAGCAACTGGATGCAGTGGCCAGCGGACTTCCACCTTGTCTAAGAGCCGTAGCTGCAGCCGCCCTGCTAGTAGCTGAAGCCGATAAACTCACTCTGGGTCAAGAACTTTATGTACGAGTCCCACATGCAGTACAGACGTTGTTGGATTACAAAGGAAATCATTGGTTTAGTAACAGCCGTATGACCAAGTATCAAGCAATGTTGTGTGAAAACCCAAGAGTGCATTTAGAGACTGTAAACACCTTAAATCCAGCTACCCTTTTGCCGCAACCTACTGAAAGTCAACATGATTGTTTGGAAGTAATGGATGAAGTATTTTCAAGTAGACCAGATCTTCGTGATTTTCCCATCCAGAACCCCGATGTTCAATATTACACCGACGGCAGTAGTTATGTGAAAGAAGGGATCCGCTATGCAGGATATGCAGTGACAACAATAGACAAGGTGATAGAAGCTCGGCCACTGGCGAAAGGAACATCAGCACAAAAGGCAGAATTAATAGCACTAACACGAGCGTTACAATTGGCTGAAGGTTTAAGAGTAAATATCTATACGGACTCTAAGTATGCGTTTTTAACCACTCATGCCCACGGAGCTTTGTATAAAGAAAGAGGACTACTGAATTCAGAAGGCAAAGAAATCAAGTACGCAGCTGAAATCCTACAACTATTGGAAGCAGTGTGGGAGCCGAAAGAAGTCGGTATCATACATTGTCGAGCGCATCTGAGAGGAGATGGTGATGTAACCAAGGGAAATCGGATGGCAGATAGTGCAGCTAAGCGTGCTGCTGAATCAGGAAGACAGGAGTATGTGGGGCATATAGCTGCTCTTATACCAACTCCACTGTCCCAATGGACTCCAGTTTATACAGCTCAAGAAGAGGAGTGGTTAAAGACTGAACCGGGAAAGTATTTGGAGAACAAGTGGTATCAGCTAGAAGATGGAAGAATAGTCATACCAGCATCACTAGCGGTAGAAATTGTCCAAAATTATCACAACGGGACACATTCTGGGAGAGACAGTACTGAAGAATCTCTCAGGAAACATTTCTACATACCAAGATTGTCCAACTTGACTCAGGCCATTGTACGCAGATGTGTAACGTGTGCTAAGAATAATGCAAGACAAGGACCAGTAAAGCCACCAGGAGTCCAGTTTATGGGGGGACTCCCCATGTCCGATCTACAAATAGACTTTACAGTAATGCCTAAATCGGGTGGACATCGTTACCTGTTGGTAATTGTGTGCACCTATTCAGGCTGGGTAGAAGCATGTCCTACTCGTACAGAGAAAGCAGGAGAAGTTGTAAGATTCCTGCTACGAGAAATAATACCCCGATATGGACTACCCTGTTCTATAGGATCGGACAATGGTCCAGCTTTTGTTCATCAGTGCCTACAACAACTGACTCATATGCTTGGTATAAAGTGGAGGCTTCATACTGCATATAGACCCCAGAGTTCTGGTAAGGTAGAGAGAATGAATAGAACTATAAAGAACCAGTTGGCTAAAATGTGTCAGGAAACCCAACTTAAGTGGAACGTTCTCTTACCCATAGCTTTATTGCGAATCCGCAGTACCCCTACCAGAAGGATGGGCCTCTCTCCTTTTGAAATCATGTATGGGCGACCACCTCCCGTACTTGGTAACTTAAGGGGGGACTTGAGTCAGTTGGGAGAAGGAATTACCCGGCAGCAGGTTGTAGAGTTGGGTAAGACTATGGAGGAGGTACAGAAATGGGTACAAGATAGATTACCTGTGAATATTTATCCCCCTGTTCATAGTTATCATCCAGGAGACCAAGTGTGGATTAAAGAGTGGAATAATGTACCGTTAGGGCCCAAGTGGAGAGGTCCTTATGTTGTTCTTTTGTCTACCCCTACAGCGATAAAAGTAGCCGAAGTAACTCCGTGGATACATCACTCCAGGGTTAAACCAGCAGCAGTCGATTCTTGGCAAATTACAGCAGATCCAGAGAATCCCTGCAAGATCCGGTTGAAACGCACTACTCAGTCGGAGTAACGAGGAATTATTGTGGATTACAAATTTTATTGTTACAGGTGTGAGTGAGAAGGCCATAATAAAGCCTGTCCGCTTACCAACACATAGTGTATAAGCCAGGAAAGTCTCGAAGGGACACCTGTGAAGACGAGCAGAACTCCATTCCCTGCAGCCCTCACATCCTGGAAGCTGAGGTTCCATCGCACGGACGAAGACTGAGGATGACGGCGAAAGATGTGCTTTTGATTGTGTTTATTTATATGTGTTTTTATATTCAGGAAGGTAGAGGTACCGACACTCCTAGCTGTGAGGTATGCATTAAGACTACGAGAACAGGTAACCATATTTCCCAAACCCTAATTTGGCATTCACAATACGAATGTAAAGGAGAGGTATCAAGATGTAGATACCTAAATATAGACTATAGTGTGTGCCATTTAGGAGTAGGAGAACCTAAGTGCTTCAGTCCAGAGTATCAACCTCGTACAATTTGGTTGACTCTCAGGAATGGAGATCCTCAGGGGACCCTAATTAATAAGACGGTGTTAGAATCCGTACATTCTTCGGGTGTTCTGCTATTTGATGCATGTAAGGCGATATCAAGTGGTAGAAAACCGTGGAATGTATGTGGGGATCTTAGATGGGAGAGGACGTATGGGTCTAATGATAAATATATTTGTCCCAGTAGTAAAAATAAATATGTGAGTCCTAGATGCCCAAATAAAGACTATAACTTTTGTCCATATTGGTCTTGTGTGGGGTGGGCGACTTGGGGACAGACAGTAGATAAAGACATGATAGTGACTAAGTTGCCGACTAGCCCTTATTGTAAGTCTATGGAATGCAACCCAGTCCATATACTTATTAATAACCCCGACAAGTTCCTAGATAAGTATGGAAATTTATTTGGGTTTCAGATATACGGGACGGGTTTAGATCCTGGGACATTATTGTTTATAGGAATAGAGACTGATACGGTATCCTCCCAGACTCATCAAGTATACCATTCCTTTTATGAAGAGATGAGTATAGATAATAAGATCCCCCATAACGCTAAAAACCTGTTCATTGACCTAGCTGAAAGTATTGCCGGTAGTCTTAATGTTACCAACTGCTATGTGTGTGGAGGTACTAACATGGGAGACCAATGGCCTTGGGAAGCAAAGGAGGTAATGTCCGGTTCTGAGGCAGTTGACCAACTAATATCTACACAAGCCGATTATCATTTGAGTGTTAGAGGTAAATCTGAGTGGAGATTAAAGACCTCCATCATAGGTTATGTTTGCATAGCAAGGAAAGGAATAATGTATAATACTTCTGTAGGAGAATTAACTTGTCTAGGGCAAAAAGCTTATGATGATGATACTAAAAATACAACTTGGTGGTCGGCTTCAAATGTCTCAGAACCATCTAACCCGTTTGCTAGATATGCCAGTTTAAAGGATGTGTGGTTTGATTTATCCATCACATCTACCTGGAGAGCCCCAGCAAATTTGTACTGGATCTGTGGTAAGAAAGCCTATTCGGAGTTGCCACAGGACTGGGAAGGGGCATGTGTGTTGGGTATGCTCAAACCATCCTTCTTCTTGTTACCGATTGAAACAGGTGAGACTTTAGGTGTTAAAGTGTATGATGTGAATCATAGGAAGAAAAGGGGACCCTTAGAGATAGGCACCTGGGAAGATAATGAATGGCCTCCCCAGCGTATCATAGATTATTATGGGCCAGCCACGTGGGCAGAAGATGGTACCTTTGGTTATAGAACCCCAATTTATATGCTCAACCGTATTATAAGATTACAGGCGGTGGTTGAGATTATTACTAATGAGACCTCACAAGCACTCAATCTTCTAGCGAAGCATAATACCAGGATGAGGACAGCAGTGTACCAAAATAGATTAGCCTTGGATTACCTTTTGGCAGTAGAGGGAGGTGTATGTGGGAAGTTTAACCTGAGCAATTGCTGTCTTCAAATAGATGACGAAGGGCAAGCAATAGCTGAGCTTACTAGCCATATGGTTAAACTAGTGCATGTGCCTACTCAGGTATGGAAAGGGTACAATCCAAGTAGTTGGTTTGGTAGCTGGTATGAGTGGTTTGGAGGGCTTAAGGCAGTGGTAGGTGGAGTCCTACTGATTTTACTGTTGTGTCTACTCCTACCGTGTCTTATACCCTTAGTAGTTAGGTCTGTGCAAAGCCTGATAGGAAGTATAGCAGAGAGGAAGGCTGCTGCACAGATAATGGCGATATATAAGTATAAGGCTCTAGATCAAGGAGAACCAATGCAGGAAGATGAGTGTTAAAAGATTCACATCATAAGATAAGTCTGGTCTGGTTCATGGTAACCTGAGGTATATGCAAACCAAGGTTAAGTGATGCCTCAAGTAATTGTGAAATATCAGAGGCATCAAAGGGGGGAATGTGATGTAATTCCAGTAAAATACAAGTTTAGCAGGCTAAGATTGCCACAAGGCATATGTATGTATATGTGTTTGTAGTATCAGTTAGTTAATTACACGTAGCTAAGATACTGTTATCACTGTACTGACCAGGTGCAGGAATGTAAGAACTGGAATTACGCGTCCCTCTCCTTTGTATCAGATGAGCCACGTGGTTAGACCGGATGGATGAGTTTAGACTCTATTTATTAAATAGGTTAAGGGTATGTGTGGGTGTAGTTAATTGTGGGAGGAGCTACAGTGCTATATAAGGAATGTACTCTATGTATTCAGTACTCAGACTTTGCTGTATTTTGGTGACGCTAGTCCCTCTGAGTCCCGATCGGTGATCCAATAAAGAATCTCTTCCTTCCTGAAGAAACCTGTGTCCATCTCTCTGTGCTTGGCTTCCGTCAGTTTCTCCGGTATCACCATCAACCTTAACCCTGCAAGTGTAATTTATAAAAACTGCAAAAATTACCTTGCAGGGTCAAGTCTGATAGACAATCACTAGAGGGACTTCCTTCGGGTTCTTAAAACCCGAAAAGTGTTTTAAACGACGCTGGACGTCCTCATGCTATGCATGAGGGCCTCCAGCGTTGCAGGAATCCTCATAGGAAAGCATTGAATAATGCTTTCCTATGGGGAGGTCCAATTGCCATTGCCACGCAAGCGCATTAGGTCTCCCCCTTCAGCTGACTTCAGCGGGGGAGGAGCGTGGGCGGAGCCTGACCCAGCGCAGACTGACATCAGCACTGGATTCAAATAAGTCACTGAAGGGGTTTTAACCCCTTCAGCAACATGGAATGGGGGGTGGAAGGGAGAGGGGCACTGCAGAATCCTGCAGGAAAACAGATATGGAAAATCCCTTTAAAAAATATATAGTTTTTAAATTATTAATGTTAAATATCACATTTTAAATTTAAATTATCAAATTTAAAATACCATGGGATATTCTGACCCCAAATTAAGATACACTGTTCAATTATTTACTTAGAATAGAATACAAAGGTAAAACACACATAAAGGGGGGGCAGAGCCAGCACCCAATCGAGACGGACGCATGCTGCCAGAGATCCGCGCTGCACTGTACTTACCAGTGCTTTTTAAAAGCTGAAATCGATAAGCTGTGACTCCATCTGTGACCCAGCTCCCTCTGACATAGATGGGAAAGAAAGCGAAAAAGCACCGGGCTGACCCGGCCTCTGGGTCCTGCGATATAGGGACATTCCTGACACAGGCTGCTAGGCCCGAACCTGCCAAGATGGCGCCCATGGCGGCCTACATCTCGGAATCCTCGGATGAGGACAGCATACCTTTCACCATACCCACCTTCCTTCAGGTACCAATGGTAAAACAGGGGGCATCTACAACAAGGGATGCAGCACCCTCCACTAAGGCTGACATAAATCCATTACTACAAGAGATCCAAGCTATGTTCCAGGCGGATGTGGCGGTGGTGCGGGAGGAGATGGCAGCTCTCACTAACAGAACAGTAGCAGTGGAGGTAGATTTGGCAAGTGTGAAAATTGCTCAAACGGCAACAAATGCAGCTGTTAATATCCTACAGAACCGCTGTGCAGACCTGACCACCCGTTTGGCAAACATGGAGGATAGGTCTAAGGCCAGGAATTTACGGATCAGGGGGTTCCAGACACTATCCCCAATGAGGAACTACCACATTATATCAGAAGGCTCATATCTACAGTCCTGCCACATAGGCAAGCTACTAAGATGGTTATCCTGGACGGCTACTTTCGCCTCCAGAGGTCACCAAAGGCACCCCCAGATGCCACACAGGATGTCCTGATCAAATTGGTGCAGGACTCGGATAGGGGGGCGCTTATGGGCGCAGCCAGGGAGGCCCCGTATGTGTCATTTTAAGGAAGTCAACTCAGGTTTTACTAGGATTTGTCTAGACACACCATCAGGTGGTGGCAGTCTCTCCGACAGACCACTCAACTGCTCCGGCAGCACAAGATCCCATACAAATATGGCCCTTGTAGGCTCTCGGTGGAGAAAAGCAGCAAGACCTACCATATTACTCACCCTTCTGAGGCACCTCCTATGCTTCAAGAGATGGGGCTGTCAAATGAGCCCATACAGATGAGGATTCAACCATTATGGTCCGTGGACAGGATCACACCCTTCGTGCCAAGACGGGCCTCCTTACATATGCCCACTTGACTGGCATTGAATCTGTCAATGTTCTTTTATCCCAAGTCTTCATATGTTTATTTGATTTGTTTGCAATTTTCCTTTCCTTTCTATATGGCTCCGCAAGCCAACATCCCATGAGTAATAAACTACTTTATCCCTCTTTACCTTAACCTTGTGTGCCAACAGGCCTTTTACCCACTAGTTTTTAATGTGGCACATTATTATGGCTGATAACTACTCCTCAGAAAAAAAGTCTAAACACGCTTAAAGGACCACTATAGTGCCCTGAGGGTGCCCCCTCCCTCATAGCCCCCTCCCGCTGGGCTCTAGGGGGTAGAATGGGTTAAATTTACCTCTTTCTCCAAGGCCGGGCGGGGGACTCTCCTCCTCCTCTCCTCCTCCTTCTCGTTGTCATTGGCTGAATGCGCATGCGCGGCATGAGCCACAGTCCATAGGAAAGCATTCACAATGAAAATCACAGTGAGAAGCCCGGAAGCGCCTCTAGCGGCTGTCAATGAGACATGGGTAGGAAAAATTGGTAGGAAAAATAATAAACCCAGATAGGACAAGGGCCTGCCAGTCCGGGATATCGGCGAATTGTTCCGCAACTCACAGAGAGCCACATGGGACAACATGGCGCACCTCGCCGGGGATTCCTCTGCTCATCTGAAAACCTTCTGGATCTGGGAGCGGGGAGCACCCACAGCATGCAGACAGGACCCTGGCTGCCTCTGACAGAGGATAGAGACCCTGTTACCGCATCCCTACTAAAGAAGATGCTGGCGGAGCTCTGAGCTAACATAGCCGGTGATATGGCCCAATTCCAGAAAGCGGTTGAAGGTGCTTACGCAAAGATAGCCGACCTGGAGGCCTCCCACAGCAAACAGGACACCAGGCTTTCCGAGATGGAGAAGCAACCAGGGGAGCTCCATCGGCAGCAGAAAGCAACCGTGAACAGGGTGGATGCCCTGGAAGACCAGTGGAGGAGATATAACCTCAAGGTTAGAAGAGTGCCAGAGGCCCTGAGCCCCATAGACTTGCCACTCTTCATCAGAAAATTTCTGTCTGCTAACCTGCCGCCTAAACAGGCCAGGGCTGTAAAACTAGACGGTGTGTTCCGTATTCCTAAGCCGGTGACCGCGCCACTGACGACCACACCGGATATCAGAATCCAATTCAGGGCCTCACTTCTGTCAGCCGTCAGGGAAAAGAAACTCACTGCAGTTTGGGGAAGCTACCTTACAACCGTTTCTGGAATATCCTGGCCCGGCGTCAATCTTTGCGCCCTCTCCTTCAGCTTCTCCTCCTGCTGGGGCATGCCAAGAGCCGTGATATTTACTACCCACGGAGAAACCGCCGTGCAAGCACATTGCAGGATCTGGAAGACCACCTACACAAGATGGACCTTCTCACCCTGACCACATTTGCTATTGTGACCCTGTCTCGTCTAGATCCAGCAACAATAAAATAATTCACCCCCCGATCCACACAGACTCCATTGTCTTCCAGAGCAGTGACCTGAATACCTGAAAAGGACTCGGAGCTAAAAGTCAGGTCCCCAACACCACAGAGACTTGCTCTCTTTTACCACCGGTTCTTTTGATCTTTTTAGTTTCACGTTTATGCTTTCACTCTCACACAGCTGACAGCAGTTCTTTATTTCTTTTATGCGATAGACACATAAGGATCCTTCACTCCTACAACGTTTCTGACACCATTATGCACACAAAGGAGTCACGTCTGGCTGGGCCTCTTAACCCACCAGACCATTACTTTGTACCTAGCGCACAGTTGATTTACCACTATACCCCCAGCCCCTCCTTCCCCATCTCGTATGCTGCTACCTACATGTTTACACACCAGAGCACGGCTCAGAAGGGGGATTCCACACTGACACTACTACAGTTCGTTTAACATGACTGTTAATATGTGGACTCTATCTATATCATGAGCAACTTACCCGTTTAGATTTAAAAAGTCTGTTTTATATATGTTAGTTCAGTCTCTTGTTTTTTCTTGTCGGATTCAAAAACAAAAATGGGCACAACATACTTATTACTAATGCGAACCTTGACTTTCTGATTGTGAACTGTAACCTATGCCAACTGCATGAACCTTATGCCCACAAAAAAAAAGAATAAAAAAAAAAGAGAGAGAATGTCATGTTTTAGGATTTTTCGTTAATTTATTCACACAAGCTCAAATCACAATAGTACTTTAAATACGGTGACATATAAATGTCCTTTGTTGGAAAAATTATGAATTTTGTTTGCCCTGACAGTTGTGAAGGAAACATGAATGTCCTACCTTTCCAGTAAAAACTATGTTTTTGATTCTAAAAGACCTGCCTTAATAAAAACATTACAAAATATATAATTATCTTTAAATCAGTGTATCAGTTGCCACAACTTCCAAGATTTGGAAGTAACAAATGCGTCTATGTATGAATAGATATGTCTAATCTAACATTTTGGATATTGACTGATAAACTATGGACATGTTACTAATATGCCTAACAAGTTATTTTGATAACTGTGTTAATACCCTGGCGGAATTGAAGAGCCAAAAATGTAGAATTCTTGCCATCTGCAATATAAGAAAATAGACTTGATTTGTCCCAGCTGGATGGACAATAATTCGAATTTGGTACTTGTGATCTTTTTACTGCAGGCAACAAGGGTGTTTTGGTTTCCAGAAGCGATAGCCATACAGCACGCAGCTGTCACTACCAAAATTTCAGTTACGTAATTCCCAGATATCGCTACAGTGCACATGGTATTCTTTATAAAACCTTTATTACATTACTGTCAAATTCAGGGCTCGAGTCCTGCAGGAACGCGTGGGAACGGCGTTCCTGCACTTTTTTTAGTGCAGGAACTCCGTTCCCGTTTATGGTCCTGCAGGCACTCAGGGGGCGGCAAAAAATGCCGCCCCCAAATGTCCCCGTGTTCCCCCTGTCATGGGGGGCCCAAGAGGTGGCCTAATGGCCACCTGAAGGATTCCCCCCGGCCAGCTCTTGTCTTGCTGTCAGACGCGGCGAGGGAGCTGTGTCCTCTCTGCTCCCTCTCGCCGCGCGCCGTTTGCTGATGCTGGGAGCCGGAATATGACGTCATTTCCGGCTCCCGGCATCAGCAGACAGCCCGCGCGGCGAGAGGGAGCAGAGAGGACACAGCTCCCTCGCCGCGTCTGACAGCAAGACAAGAGCCGGCCGCACTGAAGCCCCACTGGACCCCAGGGACAGGTCCACGCCAGCTCTCCAGGTAGGGAGGCTGGGTGGACATTTTTAAATTTTAAAAAATAAATACAAATAATGTATGTATGTGTGTGTGTCTGTGAGTGTGTGTCTGTGTATGTGTCTGGGAGTGTGTATGTGTGTGTCTGTGTATGTGTCTGGGAGTGTGTGTGTGTGTGTCTGAGTGTGTGTGTGTGTCTGGGAGTGTGTATGTGTGTGTCTGTGTATGTGTCTGGGAGTGTGTGTGTGTGTCTGTGAGTGTATGTGTGTGTGTGTGTGTGAAAGTTTTTGGGTTGGGATGGGTGGGGTTCTGTGTGGTGTATAAAAATAAAGGAGAATTACAAAAAACATGTAAGATATGGTCAACGGTATCAGTCCAAATATGGGTGGTGTCTCAACACATGTCCTACTTGTTTCTTGCTCTTCCTTGGAAAGTGACAACCTGGGCATGTGGCTGGTCTAGCTAAACGGAAATCTGGACCTGGTAACGTAAACTGCTCGGCAGGCTGTCTGTAGCTTAATAAATAGGGTTAGGCAATATCAAACAGAGGCTAAAGGTAAAGACACGTGAATACCTTTACAAACCATTCAATGAGGAATATCAAGTTTTTGCTTAAGAACTAAAAAGATCCATTTGATGGCACATTTTTAAAATTATTGTATTATCTTCAGCAGTGTACTAGGTTGTTTAGTCTACCAGTGTTTACCTCACAAAACTAAAGATAGCCTTCTGTACGATTTATGATCCCTAGTAGTGTGTGTGAGTGTATGTATGAGTGTGTGTGTGTGTCTGGGAGTGTGTGTGTGTGTGTGTGTCTGGGAGTGTGTGTGTGTGTGTCTGGGAGTGTGTGTGTGTGTGTCTGGGAGTGTGTGTGTGTGTCTGTGTGTCTGGGAGTGTGTATGTGTCTGGGAGTGTGTATGTGTCTGTGAGTGTATGTGTGTGTCTGTGTATGTGTCTGGGAGTGTGTGTGTGTCTGTGAGTGTGTGTGTGTGTGTGTCTGTGAGTGGATGTGTGTGTGTCTATGTATGTGTCTGGGAGTGGATGTATCTGGGAGTGTGTGTGTGTGTCTGGGAGTGTGTGTGTGTGTGTGTGTGTCTGGAGGTGTGTGTGTGTATGTGTCTGTGAGTGTGTGTGTGTCTGTGAGTGTGTGTGTGTGTGTATGTGTCTGGGAGTGTGTGTGTGTCTGTGAGTGTATGTGTATGTGTCTGGGAGTGTGTGTCTGGGAGTGTGTGTGTGTCTGTGAGTGTATGTGTCTGGGAGTGTGTGTCTGTGAGTGTATGTGTATGTGAGTGTGTGTGTGTCTGAGGGTATGTGTGTGTGTGTACGTATGTGTCTGTGAGTCTGTGTGTGTGTGTGTCTGTGAGTGTGTGTCTGTGAGTGTGTGTGTGTGTCTGTGAGTGTATGTGTGCACCTGTGTGTGTGTGTACGTGTTTATATATGCATGCAAGTTTTGTTTTTTTCTGGTGGTGGGGTGAGGGTGGAACTCGAGTGAGTTCCCACACTTTATTCCCCAGGACTTGGCCCCTGGTCAAATTATTTTTAACTAAGTATGGTTTAGAAAACAAACACAGGTGATATTACATCTCTAAGTATGGTATGCTTACACATAAGGTAATCAAATCATATTTATAATACATCGATAAATGCGTTCACACGATACCTTTTGTTGTCTAATTCGTCCTAGGAGATGCAACCCTATCATTATCTGGATCATTGAAAGGGTTACATTTATATTTCTTTATGATAAGGTGTGAATGTCACTTAGTTCACATTACATTCCTACCTATGTCAATATGAAAAACCCAGTTTTATAGAGTTGAGGTCTTTTTATAATTTCTTACATCTATATCAATCCACAAACCAAATAACTTACATTATTTCTTACTGAAACACAATATATTCTCAAAGTAAAGAATTATAAACAAAACGAAAAAAAAAAGAAGCAAAACAGATTTTGTTTCCTGAATATTTTTTTTCTCTTCTGCCATGCTGGAGGTCTTTGATAATTAGATGCACTCCACATACCTCTCCGCTCACTTTCAGATTAATCTTCCGAAATGAGATGCTGTGGATTTGCATACAGATTTGACGACACAAAAATAGATATGGAATTATTAACAGTCTCTATATGTCGTAATTTCTTCTAGACTGGAGTACCCTTGCCTGCAGCGGTTTTCTTGGCTTTGAAAGTCATCAGGCTGATTTGCCCGCTCTTAGGTTATGGTACCCCATGCTGCTACACTGTCCCCTGCAATCAAAGCAAATGTACACGTTCACTAGTTTCCCCTAACAAGTATATTTTATTGATTGGCAGTTTTGATCTACCTCCCAAGGGGGATAATCTACATCTTCTATAGATATATCTGTCTGCATTAAATATGCCATCTTATACGAACATCAGTTTTCAAGAAAAACAACTTTTTCTTCTAACTTTGAAGTGGAGTAGATAAAATTTAAAATATATTCTGACAAAATTTGAATTAACTCCACAGTAATATACCCTTGAAGTGATAGCTAAAAAGTAACCAGAAGCAATAGAAATGTTAACCTCTCGAAAGACTGGAGGAACGCTCCATCGCAAAAAAAATAAAAAATAAGGACAGAAAGTTATTTAAATGACATCCAAAGATTTTGTAGAGTGCTTCAAAATGTTCAATGCATAATCTATCCAAAGAACAGGTAATTTTGTCTGTAAAGTGAGCAATGATGTGACCGCTTCAACTCGTGACTTGAAATGACAGCTATCAAATGTTCCACAATAAGATACACTACATCTGGATAGTTAGATAATGGCTAAAATAATCTATAATGTTTAGACTAGGCCAGTTATTATAAAGTGTTAAATTACCATGGAAGTGCTTAACTCTAATCAAGAAGGCGGTCATGACAATCTTTAGTTAAATTCTGTTGAATGCATGGATGCAGTTATTCTGAATGACTCAAAATGTACAACCCCAGGTTGTTTCAAACAATGTAACAGCTCTTTTCTCGATTCTAGAGAGAGAGCGTTATAAATGCGCTGGTAGCAAGGAATTGTCTGTTCACTGAAGTGAATTCTGGGTAAAAGTCCATACAGATGAATTCATGTGATTATCAAATAAAAATCCGAAAAAAATACATTTTTTTGTTTAGAAAAATAATGCTAAATTTGTCAAATTGTCGATACAATAATCATGGCATGAATTTTAACACTATGCTTACCACATGCTATGAAACCCAGTGTATTGTCAGCTTGATCAGAAAGGGCCACATCCCCACCATATATCTACTGTATGTTCCCAGGCTCCAATATTGTGTTATATGTTATTTATTAAATTCAATTTCAGTTCATTATATTGAATAAATGTATACCAATTGTAACTGATCAGACAATACTATATTGGCATCATGATGCTCTGTACCAGATCAGTATGTCACCTTGGGAGTGAGATTATATATATAATAATAATATAATATAATGTAACTAAATCCCCATTTTTTTGCCTAGATTAGGTGTTTTTTAAAAAAAAAACTTTTACAAACTAATAAAATCTGTCAACATTGAAGTTGCTGTTTAGTGGATAGGAGAGTGCGCTGGATCTTGTGTATTGTTTATTATATATATATATATATATATAAAAAAATTGTTAATATTAAAGGAACAATAAATCATTAGAAATACAATGTGTATTTAGTTTATCCTTGTCCCTAATAAAAAAAAAAGGGTCAGGGTTAAAACTATAGGACCACTACACCCAGGCCACATTATTGAGATTAGTGGTCCTTTAATCTCATCTTTAATCTCACCTGTAAATAATACAGAGGTCTATTCACTAATAGTGAATTGTATCAAATTGAAAGCTGAATGTTAAAATGTATTCAACAATACTTGCCGCGCATGCACATTCAGCCAAAGAGGAGGAGGAGAGCTCCCCGCCCGGCACTGGAGAAAGAGGTAAGTTTAACCCCTTTCTCTCCATCCAGCCCGGCGGGAGGGGGTCCCTGAGGGTGGGGGCACCCTCAGGACAATATAGTGCCAGGAAAACGAGTATGTTTTCCTGGCACTATAGTGGTCCTTTAATAGTTCAATTCTTTGCAATTCAGAACTTAGTAAATAAACCCCATAGATTTTAAATAAAGAAAGAGTCGAGGTCCAGCAAATTACATAGAAATATACCAAGAGATTACTGAGGACTATCTCAATTTGTAGTATAGATGCCTGTTTTAAAATGGTCTTTAATAAATATTGTATTTTAATAAACTGTTACTGATATCTAAAATAGGCCTCAAATTAATTCGCTTTCTAAATGGTTCAATATTGTTAGAAAAACTTTTTCAAAATTTGAAATTCTAAATTAAACAGAACTTGCAATGAAGTGTAAACATTAGATGACTCTTTACAGGAAGTGTTTAGGAAGCCTGTGCAAGTCATATGCAGGGAGGTGTGCCTAGGACTGCATAAACAAAGAGATTTACTCCTAAACGGCAGATAATTGAGCAGTGACATGGCAGGGGCATGAGCCATATACAAAAACTGCTTCATTGAGCTAAAATTGTTTTGGTGACTATAGTGTCCCTTTAATGATTATGGAATGTAATTTTCACAACAATGTGAAAGACTAATAAAGTTGTACAAAAAAACGATTACTATTGGTGCTAAAGGTGGTTCTACAAGCTATTGAATCATAAGGTGTACTTTGTTTTTCCCTCATGGTTTCTTCATTTTAGTTTTATTTTTGTTAAATAAATTATGACACTTGTAATTAGTCATGTGTTGCTTTTCATCTGAGGTTGTATTTACCTAATTTGAAAACCTGCTAAGGGTCAGATGATTGCTATTATGTCCTAATATGTAAAATAACAGAGTTCAGACCTCAGCCTGAATGAAATGGTATCTTAAGAGAGATGTGTATAAACAAATGCCAGCAAACATCAATGAACTGGAGCAAAGTGTGGGTAAAAATTCCACACTCAAAGAGGATGTATGTTCTTTTTCCCATGACTACATACATATATATATATATATATATATATATATATATATATATATATATATATATATATATATAGTATTTTTTTCTAATTGTACTGTCATGAACTTTAACATTTATCATGCTAACTGAGGCCTGTAAATTCTGAGATGTAACCCTTGTTTTTTTGGCAATTTCTCTGAGCATTGCATGCACCTCGTGGTGAATTTGCTGGGACGTCCACTCCTGGGAAGGTTGGCAACTGTCTTGAATGTTTTCCACTTGGAATAATCTTTCTCACTATAGAATGATAGCCTTTAAATTGCTTGCAAATTACCTTATAACCCTTCCCAGTTAGGGTCTTAGAGAAGCAACAATTTCTTCTCCAAGACCATTGCTGATATTTTTCCTCCTTAGCATTGTGTTAACACCTGGTTGCTCCAGACCAGCAAACTGCTAAAACTTTGGCTTTTATAGAGGTGGTCACACTTGCTGATGATCAATTACTCAAGGATATTGATTAGCAGAACCTGTCTGTTACTTAACTTATTCATTCTTACAGAAGCAGTAAGGGTGTACTTAGTTTTTACACATGGCTTCTCCATTTTGGCTTTATTTTTGTTAAATAAATCATACCGCGTTGTAATATGTCATGTGTTGTTGTTCAACTGAGGTTGTATTTCCGTATTTACCGAATTTTAAGACCTGTTAAGGAACAGATGATCGTTATTATGTCCTGATATGTAAAACCATAGAATTCAGAGAGGGTGAACTTTCTTTTTCCCATGTGTATATATATATATATATATATATATATATATATATGTATATATATATATATATATATATATATATATATATATATATACATATATATATATATATTTTATGCATGGGAAAAAGAAAGACATTCATAATCTTCCTAATGCCCCTACTTGCTATGCTATGTCTACTAAACAGTGAGCAGCCACAGGCTGATCACTGTTGTAACCCCCCCAACAAATGGCCCCATGGTGGAGGATCTATTAACTAGCGGGGGTTACATAGTGCCCCCCCCAAGCACCCACTCACTGGGCCACTAAACAGGGAACATAGGGTCACCCTTGGCCCCCACCTATGAGAGGTTGGTGGGGGCCCTAAAAGACAATGGCTGGGGGCCAGGGGGAGGACGATAGTTCCCCTCATTGTCTTTTAGGGCCTCCACCCGCAGCTCATAGGTAGGGGCCAAGGGGGACCCTATGTCCCCTGTTTAGTTTTTTTATGCTCAGGTTTTCTTTTTTTTTTATAAGTTTGACGGGTATTATGGATTTTTTTGGAGCTGAAAAAAGAAGGTTTTAGAAAAAAGAAGACATCAAATGGTAAGTATTTTTTAAATTAATTTACAGGTATTTGGTTTTATTGTCTCACTATTTTTAGGGTGAGGGCGGTAGGTAGGGCTTTATTTTATTTTTTTTGGGTGGGGGGTGACTAGGGTCATGAATAAACAAACTGTTCTCATTGTGTTAGGACGAAATTCGGTAATTTCGCCAGCATTCTGTCTAAATGACAGGACGTTCGGGAATAGTGAAAGCAGGCATCACAAGATCACGGAAGAAAGGGTAAGTATTGTGGGAACATTTCTCTGACACACAGGAAGTGGGTCAGAGCGGGTCAAGCTTCGGAAAAATACTTAAGACAATTAGTCCCTACATTGTCTTATGTTTTAAAGAAAACTAGAGCAGATAGGAAAAAAAGAAGATCAGATCCTGAGAGAGGGAGAGAAGAGAAAGCGATAAGGAAAAGGTGCATTTGGCATGACAGTGCCGCTTTAAATTCAAGAACTGACTATTCACTTGCTGCCTAATATATCCCACCCCTTGACCTGTGCCATTGTAACAATATAATCAATGTTATTCGCTTCACCAGTCAGTGGTTTTAATGTTGTGGCTGATCAGTCATTATGTTGTCTCATGGGAACCTCCATAGATCACAGTGCTGTACTTGGTTGCATACATGTGAATACAGGACTGACAACAGCTCACAGCAACTGAAGTGCCAAGAGCTGAAGAGGATGCAGCGGATCCTTCCTTTGCCCTTCTATGGTAATCAGACAGCCAGGGAAGCAGTCACTATCTGATGTATCTTGACAGATACACTATATTACATATACTATATGTTACAGTCTATGAGTTTTTTAGCCTCTCCAAGCATTTCCAGTAGTGTGCTTTTAGAGAGAAATGAGGCGCATGGGCATTCTGTGTATGGCCAGACACATGAATTAGGCCAGGGAACAAAAGGTAAGAATTTTATTTTCATTATTATATATGTATGCTGGTTATATGTTAGCATAATTATGAAAAATTAATGGCAAAATAAAAAAGACCTTTGTTGCGATGCATTACACAGACTCTATGTAGTGCACGTGTGCATTTATCGTCTACTTTCTAAATGAATAGAAAACATGTACATTTAATATTATTTTAATTGTATTTTATTTTTCTTTAACATGACTTTTATTACAATATGAACAAACGTGGGCATCATGGATCCAAGTGATACCTTTATAGGCACGGAACCACCTATATAATTTTGGTTAGGAATACTGTGCACACAGCAGTCGTGTCCTTTTGTATCTCCTGTTATAGAAGGAAAGGGAAGTGATCTTCTAACCTTTTCATTATCCAGGGGTTTCATTAGTATTATCTATAGCACATTGCCATCTGCATGTTTTGTACAAGAAAGGTCAACGTTTGCATTGCTTGTAAAAATTTACATAAACTGAAAGGTAACTGATATCTCATGAATCCTCATTAATACAGCAATTTACAAAAAAAAAAAATAATAATTATGGTTTAATGGTCATTGTTGGTTCCACCAAACTGCCTTTTTTATTACCATAATCGTGGAATACATCCAGTGGCGTAGCTAGAACTTTTGCCGCCAGGGGCTGCCCCTGAGTTTGTCACCCCTTTCTTGGCCCACATCATGTCCGGTGCAGTCGTGGACATCCATGACTGCACCAGACATACCTCTTTTAAGTACTCTAGCCCAACCTTTTCAAGCTTTTTAAAGATATACACCCAATGAATACATTGGGGGGGCGTGGCCCACTTGGGCAGAGTGTTCCTTTAAATAATTGTTACCGAAGCGCTTCAGTATACAGTGGAATCTCAGAACTCGAACAGTCCCGTTCTCTAACAATTCAGAAGTCGAGTGAAAATGTTAAGTAAAAAATGTCTCGGTAACTGAACATTAAACAAAGAGCCATATCTCATTTTCAAGTTAGAAAATGGTGCATTTGCAAGACCCATTTCTAGTGTCACAGGTCTGGAGTACGGTAGGGAGTTAAAAACATCCAACTAAATTAAAGAAAGGTGATCCTACTCCTATGTATATTTCAGCTTTGAAGTATTTAAGGCAATGTTTATGGACTTACATTTGGATTCCAATAAACATCTGCCTGCTTTTGAGTGGAAAAAGTATAGGTAACATTCGTAACAAGTACATGGTAACTGTTATGTATGGGGTGCAAACATGATAAACTATAGTGCACCCACAAAAGTGTATTATGGTGCAATTCTGAGAATCATGCACAACATATCCATCCCTTAATGCATTATGTCAGGACTCTTAATTTTGGAATATAAAAGGGGAGGGTAGTGAAGAGGGGATCTATGCAGGGGAGGCAGAGAGACAGGGGTATTTACAGGGGAGTGTGGGGATCTGTGCAGGGGAGGGAGGGATAGAGGGGATCTGTCCATGGGAGGGGCAGAGAGGATGTGTGCAGGGGAGGGAGGGGAGATGGGATCTGTGCAGGGTAGGCATGGGTAGAGGGGATGTGTGCAGGGGAGGCAGGGGGAGAGGGGATCTGTGCAGGGTGTGGGGCTGTATGGGATAGAGGGATCTGTACAGGGAAGGGAGGGGGACTGCAGGGAGGGGAAAAGGAATCTGTGCAAGGGGACTGTCAGGATGGGAGGGGGAGAAGGGATCTGTGCATGGGAGGCAGTGGGAAAGGGGATGTGTGCAAGGGGGCATAGAGAGGTCTGTGAAGGGAGAGGGGGGATCTGTGCAAGGGAGGGATAGGGACTGTCAGAAAGGGAAGAGGAGATGGGATCTGGGTAGGGAGGGGGGCTGTATGGGATAGAGGGATCTGTACAGGGAAGGGAGGGGGCTGTCAGGGAGGCAGTTGAAATGGAATCTCTGCAAGGGAGGGATGGGGACTGTCAGGAAGGGAAGGAGAGAGGGGATGTGTGTAGGGGAGGCAGTGGGAAAGTGGATGTGTGCAAGGGGGCATAGAGAGGGGACGTGGTCTGTGTAGGGAAAGAGGGGAATCTGTGCAAGGAAGGGACGGGGACTCACAGGAAGGGATCAGGGTGGTCTGTGTAGGGAAAGAGGGATCTGTGCAGGGGAGGCGAGATCTGTGAATGAGAGGCAGTGGGAAAGGGGATGTGTGCAGGGGAGGCAGTGGGAAAGGGGATGTGTGCAAGGAGGGGTCTGTGCAGGGGAGGGAGGGGGACTGTCAGGGAGGCAGGAGGAGAGGGGATCTATGCAGGGAGGGGAACTGTCAGGGAGGGACGGGGAGAGGGGATGTATGCAGGGCTGTGCAGGGAAGTTCTTATGTGGTGTTTCTGTCAGGCTGCTCTTCAGCTTCACTCGCAGGACAGGAGGCACAGGAAGTGACCTCACTTCCCATGCCTCCTGCCCAACCTCTTCCCCTCATGGAGGAGACCTGGCAGGCAGAGCAGGATCGCTGCCAGATCTCACTCAGAGAGTGGGAGGGAGTATGGGAGTCAGCAGGAACCTTACCGCAGCCCAAAAAGTGCTGCCCGGGGCGAACCGCCCTCCCCCCTTGCTAAGCCACTGAATACATCTACAGCTACAAGTACTATTGGGGTATGGTTTTACTGAGAACAGATGAATATTTTATAAAAAAATAATTAAACAATCTAAAAGTAATTACACAGTTCATGGTTACCTGATATCCAAAGAAGGCCATCAGCTATGCATCCTGCATGACACGAAAGAGATCTGTCGAAAGACTGCACAAAAGTCCACTTATTTTTCTTAGGACAGTACCTCTCTACTGATGGTAGGACTTGTCTTAGTTCATTTCTGCCTCCCACTGCATAAAGGCAATTGTCCAGTGCACCCAGGACAAAATGCTCCCTGCAGTTCTTCATGGGAGCAATTTCAATCCATGTATTGCTACGTGGGTCGTAACGACAAGCAGTTCTTACTGCACAAGTGCGTCCTGTGGCATGTTCAACCTCTCCTCCGGCTACAAATAGAAAGTCTCCCATGACAGCAACACAGTGATGGCTTCGCCCTACTGGCATAGGGGTTAACTCACTCCAGTTTGATAGTTCCCCGGTGTGGACATTGTCCTGATCCATTGGGTTAAAGTATCTAAGTTCTCGTACTTTGCAGATCTCCCTTTTCTTGCCCCCAACAATGTAAAGTGTGTTTGACTGGAAACGTGGTTTTGTTCGTATTGTCTGCCATACTGGTTGTGCATAGAGGCTCTGGTGATACTCCAAGGCTTCATTAATAAGTGCTGTTGCTGTTTCACTGTTTTGAACCAAAGGTTGAGACAGGGCAACTGTATGAAGTGTGTTTGTATCCATCAGGCCAAAGCGAACGTACTGCAGTAGTTCATCCATGTACTGATAACGGCAATTATGTTCCAGCCACCTGACAGCCAGCTGAAATAAATCAGTTCATTGAGATATATTTGTCTCAAAAACATGAATATCATAACTGTATTATGAAATATACATATTATAAAAATAACAATGTTTTAGGTTTTCCATTTACTAATATTTAAAATTGTTTATGACAAGGTTTGTTCGGCTCATCTATTTGTTTTGATTCTATTATGCAGAACAATTACACAGAATAAAAATAATAATAATGAAAATATACTAAACGCTGCAGACCCTGTATACTTGGGTACCAAATAGATCTAAACCTATAGCTATTATGAGGTGGGGGTGCTAATATGAAACAAAATCAATTTATATTCCTATAAAATACATAATAAAGCATATAAAATATGCACCATAAAAATTACGGTAAACCACTATAAATTTGAAGCATAAGAACACATCAAATCAAAAAATAACACAAATTCACAAAATGGATAGTAATGCCTGGCAGAGCAAACATTAATTGATGTACCATAATTTGTGTAAGGAGACGCTCTAAATAATCAGCAACAACAGTTTTAACTTAATATCCGGAGTTACAAATAATGCACCACTGAGGTGCAGTACTCATTAATAGACTAGGGATTCTCTAACCACAAATACAGTCAGAGCAACTTCTATTACACAAAGTCAGATCTCCAGCCTATTACACATTTACCAAACAATATTATTTATTTATAAAGTATTTTACCAGGAAGGATACATCGAGATTTCTCTCGTTTTCAATTATGTCCTGACTTGATTCTAGTCCTTGAACAATACACAGACATTAACAGTCCCACTTATAATTGGAAAATAACTCTAAGGTTGCTCTGTATAATAGTTGATATACAATATGCGTGGTTCCTTTAAACCTCAAAAAATATGGGTGGCTCCTTTAAATTGTTGCACAAAAAGTATGTAACTTTCTCTAGCCGTTTTTTATGAAGGAGGAGCTATTGATTGACTTCACGTCACGTGACTACTCTTAGCCAATCAGCGCCATCCCTGCCTGGCAACAGTCCATGGCTTCCTCTAGCTGGTTATCTGAAAGTGGGTGTGGATGGGTACAGAGAGGAATGGATCTGGAGAGATAGCTTTGGGTTCAAACTGTTAATGAATGGTTTAACCTCTAAAGGTAAGGAAGCGCTAGGGGCCTCCTGCTATCAAAAATACTTATTTTTGATAAAGTTGTTATGGTGTCCAAAGTTTTCCTTTAAGGGCATATTTAAAGGCACAATCAAATTGAAGTGGTTCTAGTGCCCGGAGTTTTCTTCAGATTGTCCAATCATTCCGTATTGTCAAACTGTTGAACATTAAATGAGGGTCCCTGGCTGCCAGCAACTCTGTCTCTCTATGCTGCTCGGGCTATTGCTTCCACTTTACCAAGGCCAGCAGTGGGCAGCAGTGATTGGCTGAGAGCGTTAGATAAGTACATTCTATTTTAGCAATACCTCCAGCAGTAGAGCAGAGTCACAGGTGCCCAGGGACCCTGAATAAGAGTGTAAACTGCAGTAGATTGTTACACCATATATTTTTCCTTTTTTGAATGTTAAATACAAACACCAGTAAGGGTAAATTATTGTAACCAAAGTATTTGCTGGGAATATGAAATCTGTGAACAAAAACAGCATGGTTAACTCTAGTCTGAAACTCTAGTCTGAAAGTATCAAACAATTATTTAGGTGCTACAAGTCTTTTGCCAATTGCCCAGTTAGAGTATATATTTAAAGGAATACTATAGGGTCATGAACACAAACATGTATTCCTGACCCTATAGTGTTAAAACCACCATTAAAAGGTAATAAACTTACCCTATGACCAGCGCTGTGTGGGTTAGACGGTGCTGACCCCGCCCCTGATCCACCTCCTTGCTGATATCATCAGAATTTATGATTTTTAGCCAATCCAAAGCATTGGATTGGCTGAAATTGGCAAAAAGGCAGGATGGGGGTGGGACCAAACACCGGCTTGGCCAATCAGCACCTCCTCATAGAGATGCATTGACTTAGTGGATCTCTGTGAGAGGAATTCAGCATCTCCATGCAGAGGGTGGAGACGCAGAACGGTAGCGCTGCACACTGTGCAGAACTGCCCCAGGGAGCACCTCCAGTGGTCATCTGAGGAATGTATACATGAAAATGCCTGAAGGGAATGATTATACTCACCGAAACAACTACATCTAGCTGTAGTTGTACTGGTGACTATAGTGTCTCTTAAAGGCAGGGGTGGGGAACCTTTTATCTGCCAAGGGCCATTTGGATATTTAAAACATCACTTGCGAGCCATACAAAATAATCAACTTAAAAATTAGCCTGCTATATTTGGTCAAACATTTAATTAACTCATTCCTAATGTGGCTAGAACAGCTTCTCTTTGGTGTGATGTTAGCTGGTATTGATGATGTTGCTACTCGCAGTGTGTATGTGTGTGTGTGAGAAGGGTTTGGTGTGTGTGTGTGTGCCTGGAGTGCAGTATGTGTGTGAGGGGCACAGTGTGTTTGTGTGAGGGGTTCTGTATGTGTGGGGTGGTGCAATGTGTTTGTGTGAGGGGTTATGTGTGTGTGAGGGCTGCTGTGTATGGGGGGTGCAGTGTGTTTGTGTGAGGGGTTCTGTGTGTGGGGGCTGCAGTGTGTTTGTGTGAGAAGTTCTGTGTTTTTATGTGTGTGCTTGTGTGAGGAATGCTGTGTGTGTGTGTGTGAGGGGTGCAGTGTTTGTGTAAGGGGTCCAAAGTAGGTGTGAGGGGTCCAGAGTATGTGTGAGAGGTGCAGTGTGTGCGTGTGAAGGATGTTGTGTGTGTGTGAGGTTCTGTGTGTGTGGGGTGCCGTGTGTTTGTGTGAGGGGTTCTGTGTGTGTGAGCAGTGCTGTGTGTGTGTGTGTGTGAGTGGTGCTGCATGTGTGTGTGTGTGTGTGTGTGTGTGAGCGGTGCTGTGTGTTTGTGTGAGGGGTGCTGTGTGTGAGGGATACTGTGTGTGGGGGGGGGGGTGCAGTGTGTTTGTGTGAGGGGTTCTGTGTGTGTAGAGTGCAGTGTGTTAGTGTGAGGGGTTCTGCATGTGTGTGAGGGGTACTGTGTGGTGTGTGTATGTGTGTGTGTGTGTGTGTAAGGGGGTGCAGTGTGTTTGTGTGAGGGGTTCTGTGTGTGAGGGGGTGCAGTGTGATTGTGTAAGGGGTTCTGTGTGTGAGGGGGTGCAGTGTTTTTTGTGTGGGGATGTAGTGTGTGTGAGGGGGTGTAGTGTGTTTGTGTGAGGGGGTATAGTGTGTGTGTGAGAAGGTGTAGTATGTTTGTTTGATGGGTTCTGTGTGTGTGAGGTGGTGTAGTGTGTGTCAGAGGTCTTTATTGTGGTGGGGGGGAACAGGGGAAAAATCTATATATTTTTTACTTAAAAAGAGGAAAAAAAATTATGCACTCCCCACATGCAATATTTTGAAAATCCCCATTTCTACTTCCCTGTTTATTTATTTATTTTTTATTATGCATATTCTCAAGGGAGCGCAACTGGACTGGTAACACGAGGTACGCAGCGACCGGTATCTTCAAAAAAGTCCACGGCAAGGCAAGTGTAGCAGCGTGTAGATGATGATGCAGGTGATGACCATGTGGAAAAGGAACATCTACGCGTTTCGTCTCTTAAATGAGACTTTATCAAGTCTCAGCTAAGAGACGAAACGCGTATACGTTCCTTCTACACGTGATCATCACCTGCATCATCATCTACACGCTACTCAACTTGCCTTGCCGCTGCCTTTTTTGAAGATACCAGCCGCGGCGTACCTCGTGTTACCAGTTTAGGTATATGGTTATAGAGTTGCCCTGCCTTTCTTTTTAATTTATTTTTTAGGTCATTACTTTTTTATGCTATTCATTATTTAGCTAATGTACCCCTGATTTTTATTATATCTGTTTTTTTTTCTTTTTAAAGGTGTATTCCTACGCTTTTTTGTGATGTTACTATTTTGATCTAGCCTCCGTTGTTGTTACTCTCTATATCGTTACACCATATTGCTACATCCTGGTTCTAGTTGTTTTGAAGGCATTAGGACATTGGATGTTGCTATTTATATCTGGGTATATACATTTTTTATCTTGTTTTTCTTGTGGCATTTTCATTTTTACTTCGGATTGGTTATACACTTTATTGTTGCATTCTGGTCCTAGTTGCTTTCACGGCATTAGCACCTTGGATGTTTAGATCTGTATCTGTGGTTCAAGTGTTTTTATTTATTTTGAGCAGCGGTGTTTTTAAATACTATATTATATTACACTTTATATCATTATATTTCAATTTTTTTACTATACCAATAAACATTTTCCTGAACTATTACCTTATGGACATATTGTGTTACTAAAATGTATTAGGTTTGTTGCATTACATTTAGTTAAATTTTATTAACGTTTTAATTTAGCTTTAACGATTGAGGAAATTGATAACATCATATATTATATGTCCAAGAACACATAACGATAGTGCTATAACCCCCAAACACAAACCCTCACTGTTCCAAGTTACTCTCTTATTACACATAGTTGTTACATATTACACTATGTTGGTTCTTTATGTTTGTTTCATATTAGGCTCCATCTACCATAACTTATTGTGAGGTATTTGTGACCAATATGTGCACAGTCACCATTAATTTTCTTTAATTACTATTAACACTATCTCATTCTTGAATGGCTAAATATAGATTCTTGCTATTTATCATCAAACCTCGCTGTTCTCGAATAAAAAATAATGTTAGAAATAACAAAAAAAGTGATAATTCCTTGAGACATTGTACACAGGGAATCAAACAGAGCCTTAATATTAAGCATTATGGAAGAAAATATATTACATACAAGATAAGTAAACCTAACACATCAAACTGCTTTAACCTTTCAACGAATGCAACCAAGCAATGCTGCTAGGACTGATCCACTGGTTACCAAATTGTGGACCAAGGTGCACTTACATAAGAGAGATGTATCCAAGGAACACCTTACCATCATCCACAAAGGATGAAGGTCACATTTAGTTACAGATTTACTGGATATGTCTGCCCTGCTATATGTATAGGAAACTATCGGCTAAGCAGATTTATTTTCATTTACATTGCTAGATAGGAATTGTGATTTTAACAAAGTGAAGTGCATATTTCAAGACATTTATCCTAAAGGACACATTTTAAGGCCATCATTAATCGACCAACTCTTAATTAATGTATATTAATCCACCTGCATATATTTTCTCTTGGAGGGGACCATGGGGTGTTAAGTGGCTGCAAGAGAATTAATACTGACATACACAATGCACACACCTATTTCACAGCTGCCATAAAGTCCATAAGACAAGTTGCAGCCACTCAAACAGCATGTCTTTCACTCAAGATCTCTACAACACCGCCACTGATAAATGCATACCAAGGCATACATCAAAAATGCCTATTGAGTCTATTTAACAAACCAATGTGGCGTATAGGTCTTGTTCTCAATTAAATCTAAGAAAATAAATACAGTTTTATTTAGGAGTTTATAAAACATTTGGAATACCATCACAATCTTGCCAATATTGAACGTTTTCCAAAGGAATGCTGAACCGTGTTAATGCCAGTGTTTATTATGTGTGTAAAAATGTCCGGGAGTGGAACACATGCCATCTCATACTCAGATCTAGAACACACAGAGTTGCCATATTCAGTTTGTTTTTCTGGACACACAAAGTTTAATTATGTTAATTGGTAGCACATGAAAATACTGCTCTGTAGTATGTAGAATTAATGTGCTGCAGAGTTCCCGATTGACATATTTTGAAACCTGTCTAAAATTCAAATCTGCAGGGCATTTCAAAATGCAGAAGAAACTGGGCACAAGCAATTCAGCCATTCTCTGTTCATGGTCTGCCTCCTGAGACTAGCCACCCTTTTTAAGAGTATATTCACCCCTATTTAAAAGGTGGAGAGCCTGTTCTCTTGCCTGCCCCTTTGTACAGCCTGCTCTCATGCTTCCCACGTCCATCCCAGAAGAATTCTAAAAACTACAGGGCAGCACTTTCCATATGTTGCCCAACAATTTCTCGGAGCGATATGTATCCAGAAAAATGGTAGATGTGGCTTCCCAAAGAACACCATGTCTGCAACTGTGACATGAATCATGATCCATATAGATATACAACTAATAACATTATCAATGTGAAAGAGCAGGAACCAAATAATTAGACCATGCAATTTCTTTTTTTTTTTTTTTTTTTTAAATCTGTTTATTTAAGAGAGATAGAGAGAGAACACAGAAAAGTTCGGCACGCAGGCCATTGTAAAATACAGTTATACCATGATGATGCCGAAGAAGTGTGAGTTAGGTTTTGTCGTGTCGATAATAACATTGCATCCATCAAAGTTTAGTAACAACATAACTTTTCACGTTTACGTTTAACCTTAGGCATAAGTACAGTGATATTTAAACAGGTTTCTTAATATGTAGATCGAGGAGTTTCAGGCACCTGGACACATATACAACTTGGTGGTTACAAAATAACATTTTGCATTGTGCTAATACCAGGCTGGGCGGCAGTTTGGGTATAGTAATGAGGTATTGTGTATATGCCAGAAAGAATATTAGGTGAGTAGGTGAGTGTGTACGCCTGTGTTCTTGGTCGGGATAGTATGTCAGGTTATCCCTTGAGCGAGTACCCATGTCTCTCGGCTCGAGGTGTCCAGAGTGATGCTACTTTCCTGTATTCCCTTTACAGTACCCTGTTATCGGTTATTACAGTCTGATTAAATATTGTGAGATAGAAAAGTAGAAAGGGAGGGTAAGGGTGAGTTAGGGTGGCTATCGTAGTGAGCCCCCCCCCCCCAGCTCCCCAGAGCGCACCCCGCACACATGTCGGCGCCTTGGACTCGGTAGAAGTGAGGGATCTTGAGTGGATAGTGTGTTCTCGACCTCATGAGGTGTGTGTGTGGGAGGATCAGGTCGTCGGGCCGATGTCGATTCTGCCGATCCTGGGATATGTCCCTAGTGCTGTGGTGGTCTCACCACCCATATTGTCAGTGGTGTGGGGTGCTAACTGTCATTTGGGTCACAGTCTCCCCCCCTCTTACAGGAAGTCTATCGTCCAGTAACTTGGTATGCGAACCACGGTTGCCACATCTCCACGTGCCTGGTCTCCCGACCCGCCAGGGACGCCTGTAGCGCTTCCGCCAGTTGTATGTCTCCGATCCTGTGTAACCATTCCTCAACCGTGGGAGCCTCAGTCCGCTTCCAGTACGCAGGTATGAGGGCTTTAGCTGCATTCAGTAGGTGACGTAGGATGGATTTCTTATAGCCAGAGATAGACCGGGTGGTGATATGTAGGAGGGCCAGTTCCCTAGACCATTCCGTGTCGTCCCCCAGCATCGTCTTGATTTCAGACCAGATACTGTCCCAATATGGGGTGATGAGTTGACATTCCCACCAGAGGTGTATGATCGTACCCCTCTCCTCCTGACATCTCCAGCATGTGGGGGGTGTCGTCGGGAAGATCCTGTGTAATACGACTGGTGTTCTATACCACATGGATATTAGCTTATAGTTGACTTCCTGATAATGGGAGCTGGAGGAGCTCTTGTATTGCCAGAGGAGTGCTGTGTCCCACTGTGGTTGCGAGATCGGGCTCCCTAGTTGTTGTTCCCATAGTCTCCTAAAGGTGTTATTTGACATGGTGTTTCCTACCAGCAGGTGTTGATAGAGTAGTGAGATTGCTTTACCAAGTGTGTCTCCCCGGTGACATAGGCCTTCAAACCACGTAAGATCCCTGTGAAGGCGTTACTTATGCGGGAGAGATCCGTAGTAGTGTGTTAGTTGTAGATAGCGAAGGGACGCCATAGGTGTATTAGGTCTATCGGCCAGTAATGTGCGGAGGGGCCGAACAGTGCCTCCATGGAGGACCGTTCTAATCGGAACGTAGTCCCGTTCTTCCAGGAATATCCAGGCCTTGGCTGGGATGCCACCAGCTAGGTTTGGGTTGGGAACTATTGGGAGAAGAGGACTAGGGATCGGGGACACGTGCGTAGTCTTGCGCAGCATGTCCCATGCCTTCAATGTCTGTGTCGTCGGAGTCTCTACTCCCCCTCCGGTGCGACTACCTGTTCCTCCTTGCCATACTGCCGCTTTAAGTGTGGCATGTGATTCCCCGTTGTTCAGAATAACCCACTGCTTCGGAGAGTCAGCCACATGCCACTCCAGAATTTGTTGCAGAGTGGCGGCTTGATGATAGCGTTTGAAGTCCGGGAGTGCCAGGCCACCTCCAAGTCTGGGTAGGCAGAGTGTGTCGTAGCGTATTCTAGATCTCTCCCCTCTCCAGACATAACGGATAACTGTTGATTTCAAGGTGGAGAAGAAATTATTCGGCGGCGTCAGGGGTATTGTTTGGAACAGGTAGAGAAGTCTCGGAAGCACATTCATCTTTAGCACTGCGACTCTTCCGTGCCAGGTGATGTGTGGGTACGCCCATTTATCCAAATCTGAGATAATCTTCCGTAGGAGAGTGGCAAAATTGTGGCGATAAAGCTCCTGGGGGTTCGTGGTGATCTGTCAGGATCGGGACAGGGATCCAACACGCAGAGTACAAACAGTAGCCAGATACGTATACCGGACCTTAGAATGGCCGGACTAACGTAAGTAGTACAGTATAGAATGGTCAAAGACAAGCCGAGGTCGAGGGTAACAGAAGACAGGTAAGCGAGAGACAAGCCGAATCAAGGGTAACAGAGATAAGCAGAGTAAGGTAAACAAGCCGGGTCAAAACCAAAAGGGATAATAGAATACACAAGCACTGAGTGACTAGAACAAGCTAGAACCACGACAGGGCAATGAGCTAATGAAAGAAGCTCTGTTAAATACCCTGCTCAGAGCAGTAACCACGCCTCCGAGGCGTCCTGATTGGTCCTGCAGCAATTGAGTGACAGGTCGTTCCGGAGGAGTGTCCTGATGACAACTTCCTGCCTAGATGCTGTAAAAGGCAGTCACTCCCTCGCGGCCGGCCTTGCATGACCGGATAGACCGGGGGGAAGGGAGCCATCAGGCCGTCTGGATGGAGGAACAGCTAAGTCTCTACCTCTTTCGGAGGTAGAGACCACAGGTACCCTGACATGATCCATATGCCAAGATATTTCATCCTCTCCGTGCACCAGCGAAATGGGAAGATAGTTCCCAGTTCCTCGTATTCTTCCGGTCGAAAAGTTAGATTAAGCATTTCACATTTGGAGAGGTTAAGTTTGAAACCCGAGATCTTCCCGAATTTTTCGAATTCTAGGAGTAAGCAGGGCATCGTGACTCGTGGACGGGAGACAAAAAAGAGAAGGTCATCCGCATATGCGGCCACTTTATGTTCTGTCCCCATCCAGGTATATCCTGAGATGTCCGGGTTGTGGCGGATCGCGTGCAGTAGTGGTTCTAGGGTCATCGCAAATAGAAGCGGCGATAGGGGGCATCCCTGTCTAGTTCCGTTCCGAATTTCGAAGCTGGAAGTTAGAGCCCCGTTCACTCGGACGGCAGCGTGTGGTTTATCGTATATGGCTGTGATCCACGTCATCATGTTGTGTCCCAATCCCATGACCCGTAGGGTATCCATCATGTACGACCAATTAACACGGTCGAAAGCCTTTTCGGCGTCCGTGGAAAGAAGCAGAATTTTATCCCGTGTCTCCCGTGCCCTGTGTTGGGTGGAGAAGAGGCGTAGCGTACTGTCCCGCGCCTCCCTTTCTGGTATAAACCCCGTCTGGTCTGCATGGATCAGGCTCGGTAGTACACGTTGCAGTCTAGTGGCCAGGACCTTTGTAAGTAATTTTGTATCCATGTTCAGCAGGGATATGGGTCGATAGCTACCACAGTGCTCTGGGTCTTTCCCCGGTTTGAGGAGGACCGTGATAGTAGCAGCCAGAGACTCCGCTCCAAAGCGTCTCCCATCCGTGACGGTGTTAACGGCAGTAGTCAGTCGAGGCAGGAGGATTGAGGAGAAGTGCTTGTAATACCCTACAGAAAATCCGTCGGGGCCCGGTGCTTTGCCTGTTTTGGTATTCTTCAAGGCTGTAGTCATTTCTTCGATGCTAATCGGTTCGTCCAGCATGTTCGCCGCTTCTGGAGACACTCGTCTGCCTACGTTGTCGCGTAAGTAGTCCTGAATTAGTGTGGTGGACTGGCGTCCCGATGGTGTGTTTTCAGGGCCCGAGATGTTGTAGAGGGCGCAGTAGTAACGTCAGAATTCGTTGGCTATGTCCTCAGGGAATTGGGACACTTTTCCCGATTGTAAACGAATTTTATGTATCCGTGTGCGGGGGGTGTCTCCTTTCAGGATGCGGGCGAGGTATTTGCCGCCTTTGTTGGCGTGGATATAAAATAAATTTTTGGAGTGTTGTAGTGAGCGGTGGTATCGTTTCGTAAGGAGTTCCTTCAGGCGACGTCGGGCTTCCATCAGGTCCTGCCGAACCGAGGCTAGTGGAGTTTGTTTGTGTTGAAGTTCCAGCCTCGAGATGGTTTTATATACGTCCGTCATTTCCTGCATGGTTGCCTTGCGTCGACGGGAGGCGATTTTTATAAGGATGCCACGTATGGTACTCTTATGTGCCTCCCAAAGTGTTATTGGAGAAGTATCCGTCACGTCGTTTTCCTGGAAGTAAAGGTCAAGAGCTCGTTTGATCTCAGTTTCCACCGCAGGGTCCTGGAGTAAGGTTTCATTCAGACGCCAGGTCCACTGTGCCGGTTTGAGACCATGCAATTTCTATTCTCAACCAAGCAGGTCAACTATCACCAGTTATTGAACTTTAGGATACACAACTATCAAAATGCATGCAACTTTATTACAGCTTCAGTCCAAGAGAAGCTGGGAGGACAAGAGACATATCCAGTTACTTTATAGAGTCAGTGTATATAGCAACTTTCTAACTTTCTCAGAAGTTGTTTCAAAATGGTTTATATCATTTTGTGCGTGGAATGATGCAGCTGGTCATTGAGAGATACTTTTTTGAGTGCATCATAATCCCATCATTATTTGATTTGTTCAATTATTCCTTTAGTTTCCCACGTTACAATACTTGCAGGATTATTTACTTAATTTTAGAATATTTAAACTAAACTTAAAGAAGATTTTAAATTTAGGCTAAAATAAGTTGGAAAAATTATCCAAATTGATTATTTTGTCCTAAAATTGAAAAATCCAAAATTTTAATTCACATTGAATTTCCTACAATTCACACTTTCATGAATAACTATGTTGATAATAACTTGTGTGAGTGGAAATGCTGCAAGAATGTTTTATCATGTCCCTACAGGCAATGTCACCTTCCCAAAACGTTTAGACGGTGGACCAATCCCAGGTCATTTTTAAAATAACAAGGGATTGACCCATTGTCATACGTCGTCTCATATCCAAGGAAATGGGTGGTAGCTATTGGCAAGCTTGTGACTTGTTCTGAAATGCCTTACCTGCTACATAGCATCCTGTAGGAGTGAACTACAACTGAACAGCCATACCCTTTTGGCCAAGAACGTCTCATGTTGGCTGAATGACTTTCAGCTTCCACAGAGCTGCAAAAACCACATGATGATCTTGTCGTTCATTCATTGGCTGAAAGTGTCAGCTGAGCACTCTCAGCCAGGGAATAAACCTCTTTGCAATTAAGAATAGCCAGTAGATTTCTAGCTGGCTAGTAAACGTTGCCAGAGCTGCAATATACAATATCTCACTATGTGTACAGTTTCATACTGAAACACTGCACACATTGCCCTTGCACCTTGACCACTTCAAAACACTGAAGCATTTGCGGTGCTTGGCGCAACCCTTTGATAAAAAATCCACTAAATCCTATTAAGACGTCCATGCCTTTCATTAAATGGCAGCCAGATTCATATTTAAACCCTAGCAAAAAAATAAACTGAACAGGACGGTATAGTGATCTGCTTATAATAAATATATATTCCCAAATATAAAGTCACATCGTTTTAATAGGCAAAAAAAAAAATTGAAAACAAAGCAAGTAAGAAAAAAAAAAAATGAATGAAGCATTACTAGTGTGGGGGGAGGGGGTAGGGGGGGGGGAGATTCAGCAGCTTTAAAAGAAAATGAAGACAATTTCTACTGTGAAGGTCACTGGGTGTTAGAACTTCCTCAGGGCAGTGAATAAATTAAATCCAGAGGAAAAAAAATGTGATTTCTAGAGTGTAAAGCACAAAGTCTAAATGACAGTGATTGGCAGGCAAACTATATCCTTGCAATATAGGAAACTGCACGTTCTCATTTTTTCAGTATAGGCAGCAAGCGCCCATTAAACATCCCTCTGATGCCCAAATTAACCTTCTTGGCAAACTGAAAGAGGCACAAACTATCATAATCAACCTTTCATTATCACAGCAGCCTCTAGTTAAAGGGTCAGAATAATTGTGCCATCAGAGCTCTGATTGTTTTCAATCAACAGAAGGCTCGAGTGACAGCTCACTGATAGAGCAGTTTGATGAAACCGCACCAAGTCTAATCAGAGCAGATGAAAGGAAAGCATGATTGGTGCAAATGAACAGTCGTGCCTCTCTTTTTTCATTTACAATCTGAAATTACTCTTAAAATCATACTCCCCTTCCCATGCCCTCCCTTTTATAAGGACCTCTAGAATTTTTTCTTTTCTTTTTTGATGTTATGAGTTTTGACACAACAGACTTATAAAGCCAAGGTGTAGTTATCTGCCGGAGATTTAAGTGGACGTATAGCATAATGTTGTGAAATGTGCTCTTGAAAAGTGTAAAATGAGTATAGATTTGAAGCATGTGACCTAATCTTTTATTGCTCTTTGATTATTAGAGCGGTCTGTGACACCTTACACAGAGTGAAGGGAGAGGAGCTAAATATGGCAACGCATTGCTTGTATACATTCAAATGGAGTGCAGAGAAACACACTAATCTTTCAGACTATGATACGAGAAAGAAAACACAAATACATGCTAAAAGTTAAACACGGTTTGTGTTATCAGAAGGGTCTGCTTAAATATGGATTATCTGTGCTTATTAAAAGATGAATGCAACATTTGTCCTCCAGGACACGGCATTGGCGTGGCAATATTAACTTAAGATATTTAGTCACAGTGAACACATGGTTCCTTATGATCATGTCATTCACACACCTTTCTAAAAGCTGACTTTTTAATTTTAACTCCTAGGAAATGTTATTGTTTTTGCAGCGGTGACGGCACTGTGGGATGAGATCTTATGTTGGAAATGTGCAATCCTGCACTTATTTACAATGGTTCAGCTGTAAACTGACTGAAATAGGCAATGAGAACTGAAATGTTTGTCTGTCCTTCCATCCGTACATCTATCTATCCATCCATCCATCCATCCATCTATCTGTCCATATGTCTATATGTCCATCTATCTGTCTGTCTGTATATCTATCTGTCCATCTGTCTGTCTGTCTATATATATATATATATATATATAGATAGATAGATAGATAGATAGATAGACAGATAGACAGATAGATATAAATGTAGGTAGACAGATAGACAGATATATATATATGTCTGTCTGTCTGTCTGTCTACATTTCTATCTATCTATCTATCTGTCTATCTATCTATATATATATCTATCTGTCCGTCTATCTATCTGTCCATCTATCTGTCTGTCTATCTATCTGTCTGTCCGTCGATCTATATATATATCTGCCTGTCTGTCTATCTACCTACCTACCTATCTATCATTGGTGCGAGGTCACTTAAAGTTATCATAACCACTTCAAAGAGATTATTTAGTTAGGATGCCTGGAGTATTCCTTTAATTCCTTCTTCTTTAGATCTATATAATTTATATTGATGTAGAGTATAGGTTTTATATTTTATTCCAACCTCATACATGTTTCTTTTCTATCTCAAAATGCATAACTGTAATTATATTCATTGACTCCCTTATACCAGTCGTCTACCAAGCCCTCCAATTTATTCAAATCCCTCTGCAATTAAGTAATAAACTGCTAAGATATGACCTAATCTTCCATAGCTGCAAGCCATCTATGCTTTATAGTGTGGCAGCATTTTTGGAATACGCATTCCAAAAACTACCAGCAGAGGAATAGCCAAATACCATTGAAACATTTATTCTCTATATTTAGATAATATTTTCCCATATTCTAAACATGATACTTGCCATATTTATTTAGTACTTTGCAAAATAAAGGATACTATATAATATACAAATATTAATACTAGTATTTCTGAATATGATTAATCAAGAGAAAAAGTAATAATCCAAAAATGTTATTTTGTACATTACCCTAAACAATAACCTATTCATTAAACTGACGTTTTGCCATAATGTCACATTTATGCATTCCATTTCACAAACAAAATGTGTATTTATTTTTATTTTTTTCTAAAAATAACTCAAAAGTGAGAGGGTTAGCATTCTGTAATCAGTATCTGGACAATTAAACAGAAAAACAAAACAAATACAGTAATATGCTTGAGCTTCCATAGGACTAATTTAACCCCTTAAGGACCAAACTTCTGGAATAAAAGGGAATCATGACATGTCAGACACGTCATGTGTCCTTAAGGGGTTAAAAAATGGAATACCCAATAAACTATTACTATATATATATATACACACACATATATATATATATATATATATGTATATATATATATATATATATATATATGTGTGTATATATATATATAGGTTGCATTTTTTCAAAAATCTGTATTTTATGAAAACGTTTCAAAGTGCAAAATGTATTTGTTATTGTACACTATTTTATTTAATTAGTTGTATGGCAACTCTTCCAAGCATATTGCTGTATTTATTTGTTGGGATTTTTATTTTTACACTGGTATAAAGAAAGGGCAACCAGTGTCAAAATAAAAATTAAATATATATATATATATATTGTTTTTGTTTTATATATAGGAACTGATTTACGCTCCTTGCTACTTCAAGGCCAGTTTCCTTTCCCATCCCTCCAGATATATATGTATTGTAATGCATGTGTGTTACAGTCTACTCAGTAACCCGTAGACTTATATTCCCTGATCAATACTCACTCACTCATTCACTCACTGATCCATGCAAACACACTCACGCTGCTTAGAGGTCTGACCCATGCAGACATACTATGGTTCTACAGCTCCCAGCATGCCTTGCCAGTTTCAAGGCTTGGAAAAGCTCCATAGTACCCTGTGGGGATATTTATGGGATAATAATAGTAAACAGTTGAGAATTGCCCACTATTTCAATTCTCAGATCCCAAAGATCGTTATCGTGTAAGTGAAATGTATTCCATATAAATAAAATCACAATTTGTTATAAAAATAGATACAATTTATTGTGACAAATTAAATAATAATAATAATATGTAACATGCGTGATAATAATCAATGAATATTCAGTATAACATGAGTATGCAATACAAATGGCAATACATTCCATTGGCTAACACATTATAGAATCTACAACATTAGCTGTCAAACAAGATTTATGACTGTACTTCACAGAGAAACGAAAGTGAAACTTACACACACAGAGCTTGCAGCTTAAGGCCATAAAACTTTAGCTGACAGTTAGAATAACCCTTTCAATGCTGGCTAGACCTCCTAGGTAATTAAGACCTATTCTCATGTGATTTTAAATAAAATAACATTTAAACCAGCTCATTAGTCATTTCCTGGAACCATCCAATAAGAGTAATCTACCATGTTCTATAAGCAGAATTTTAACTTGCCTAAACATATATTTTATCTTATTTTAGGGCAAATCAATACGCCTGGATAAATATCACGATATGCTAACATGTGATATGTCACATTAATATATATAATTATTCCTTTCCATCTGCAGAATAGAATGCTTAATTATATATTCTTTCGTAACTAAGATTTCTAAATATCGAAATCTGATCGTGATTTATCCAGTCATATATCAAGCTATTAGAAAATTGTAATTAATTTAGATTAATTAAATCAAATCAGTATAACTACCAGTTAGGTAGATTTTTTCATCATATGAGTAGGTAGTCTCAGGAACTGAATGGATGGCTATTTTGACGCCATTTAGCTTATCTTTATGGTTATTTATAATTTAGGTTTTCTGTCAGTTCAAAGAGTTTCTTTGGGCTTTCTTCAGACTATGTGTCTGGCAATTCTGCTATAATTTCTAATATGACAGTTCGGAAACTAAGTATGACCTCTAACTCACAATGGGATCTTATACAATATCGAAAGTAAAATTAAATTATTTAATCTTCTCTGTCACAAATGTCTGGGTTTAGAATTAATTATATTCCATTAACATCTAGACAGTCTGTCCATCCCCCGTTCTCATTTCTTATCAACAGGTTTGTATATACTAAGCATTCCTTTAGCTCTGGCAAAGTGGTTTGTTTTACAGAAGGGATAGAAATCTTGTGTCTTTTGTTAGCTTGAAGATAACAAAATGGAGTCTGCTCTGTTCAGAATGATTTAGGCAATATACACTTTAATTTCTATCATAGCACAATATGTCTGCCGATATAAATACCCTGACAACCTTAAGGTTTGAACAGCATCATGGGAGTTGTAGTAGTACAGTAGCTATGGACACAGTGGTGGCCGCGTTGCTGGCATAGACTGGATGTGGAGGCAGACTGAAGGAGCTGCAGGAGGGGCTGGAGCAAGAATGGAGGAGGAGCACAGACAACAGCTGTGAATCGGCTACTTCCTGGCTTAGAGCAGCAAAAAGTAAAGGAAGCACTACCTGCATCATGCCCATACCTCCCAACATTTCAAATGGACAAAGAGGGACACAATAATTTTAGAGGTGTGACTAGGGGAGGGAGGGGGAGCAGGGACAGGCTGTTCTGAGAAGTTTTTGGTGATTCACTTTTTGACTCAATTTATGCAACTAAAATGTAATTTAGAGCAAGAACATTGTATCTTATTCACACAGCCTGATTTCTAAACATTACTGTGAGTATTATCACTGTGGATCTCTGTTATACACTCAGACACATCAACAATATGGAGCCCGTAAAAAAAGATGGACAGTAGGATAGAAAAGAGGAAACAGAGGAATTTGGGCCCAAAATATGGACTGTCCCTTCTACGAATAGCTGGGTGGTATGCATGCCTCCCTCTTTCTTCTTGCCCAGTGTTGGGCGCCAACAGCAGAAGAATAGGCTGGCCAATGATGGAGATTTTGGCTTTCTCCACTGGCTGTCTTGCCCTGAGGACATGACCTCTGTGGCATTGTGGAAAATCTAGCCCAGTATATATCTTTACTTCAAATACTGATAAAGTTGGATTTAGTTTAATGCTATGGCACAGAAAACAAGATATCTCTAATAGATGTTTCAAATGTCTCTACTCTAGTGGGTGATATGTGGTCATATGATTCCTGGAGCAATTGTTGCCAATCCTTAGTCTGGCAGGATTAAAATAAATATTAAAATACATTTTTGTATTTGGGCAGTCAGTGTTCTTCTAAGATTTCGTCTGTCCAGCAGCTTTCGGTCTGGCTCAAGTCCAGACACATATTTGGCTCCTTTAAAAGTGTGAACAATGGCCTCGATTTAATTCTTCTGAATAAGCTGTTCAAATGTTAGAAGAACTTTTCAAATGATTTATGTATAAAAATACACTCTAAAGGTGACAGTTGCAGATAAAAACATTTTTTTTCGAACAGATTGCGATCATTATATCTCCCAACAATCCTGACAGGGTAATCAGGAAGGGTGCCGATTTCAGGTGTCCGCAGA